>NC_056729.1:107256774-107291774 GCF_019279795.1 Protopterus annectens
CTGTTGAAGATAACTGCTTAAATAAGATAAGTGCCACTTTTTATGCTTTTATTTATTTGTACAATCACAGTTTTTGTTCCACTGTTTACTCTAAGGCCTATAATGGATGTCAGTTTTTCAGTACTTGTAAATGTGTTGTCCAAAAGTATATTAAGCATTACATTGCACATTTACTGAATGTAGTAGCATTCATGACTGTTAGGGTAGATGGTAGACACACCCCTAAGCTCATATTGATAGCAAAGTTCAACACTATCATATTCTGTGCCTTGCACATATGTAATTAGGCAGTACCTTTTAACAGCATTCTTGTACTTTTAATGTCTTTTTGTTCAGTTGCACTTAATGTGCTTGTTTTTATTGAAAATATTTGCTCGGTGTATACACATGCCCAACATTAACTTAAAGATTGGGGATACAGATATCTAACGCTCAGGCATAACTATAGCATACTATTTGACCTAATAGGGTAGTAGTAGTGTAAGGATTATTAAGACCCATACTGGAGCATGGCTGTTAATTCCACTGTTTTCTATACCAACTGAGCTATGCCTATAACCAAGGCCCAAACTATGCAACTGATAGTTCTTGCATAAAACCAAGTTTACAGATGTTGAGAATGAGAGGGTACATTAGGCCCTCCATCTCCATAGGTGATGACTCTTTGTTGTCCATTCTGACAACTAACCCTACCATGACCATGCCTGGGCTGAAATTGTCAGCAGTGTTAATACTGTGGATGGTGAAGGTCACAATTATGACATAGTCCACCATGATTCATGCTGCCACCCACAGAGCAGTAGGTCTGGCATGGGAACATATGGTAACTGGTGGAGGGCAATCAGCCCCCCCTTATAGAAATGGAGATGTTCCTAGCCTTGCTTAAAGGCAGTGCCACCTCCACAGAGTCCCACTGTGTGGTGTTGGATGCTGGAGCTGAGGCAGAGCTGAAAAGGCCCCAGAGAGTTTCAGATACAGATGCCTCATGTATGCAGTCCTAATTTATTGTATCAACTTCTACAATTCCTCATTACCTTATAGTCTCTCTAAACTTTATTAAATCTGTCTGAAGGATGGTATATAGATGCAATGGGGATCTGGCAAGCACATCTATCTGCACAAGGTATGGTGCAGGGTATTATTTTTATCATGTTTTTAGTAGTAAAGATATCAGTTGCATGTGTAGTTGAGGTACTGAGTGACGCTTACACTGGTTATTTGTTGCTTTGTTGTATTCACATGTGATTCGTTATCCAGCACCAGCACTGTGGAAATGCCCCAGTGTGATAGAGAATCTGCAGCCTCTAATGATAATGGTGGGGATGAGCTGCCACAATCAGGGGGTGCAGGGTGTGTATTTGACACAGGGAGTATGACCACCACATCACTTACATAAGCCAGGCACATAGTCTCTATGTCTGCAAGTACCAATGATATAAAAACATCTGAGAGATGAAAGGTAGATGGGGACAGTATAAATCAAGGAAGTGCCATGGCCCAAAGTAGACAGATGTCTGAATCTGTCCCTATCATTCATAGGCAGTGAGATCTACACAAGAGGTTGGTAATGGTGCTCACCAGAGATATAGTTACCTCTCTCCCACTGAGGTTGTTGTGTCAGTGGACACAACTCAGGGTATATGCAGGGCCAGTGTGGAGGTGCATGCTAGTTCCATCTAACATTAATAAAAAAAAAAAATTATCACATGATTACTGACCTTTCTGTGATTGGTTGAATGTTTATTTTAAATATCACTTAGATTATGTGTTCTGTAATGGTCTGATAAAGCAGAGGTTACTCTGTGAAAGGGCTTGCCTTCTGTTTTAATAAAGTTACTTCTATATACAGTGATTTAAAGCCGTGTTTGGGAGGAGTTTTTGTTACTATTTTAGGAGTGAGGGATTGTCCTTACAGCTAGTCATCTGTTACATCCAGAGATGTTATTCATCATCACCATGGACAAGATAGATCTCACTGCTGTAGTACTAGCACTTCTACAGCAACATCTATTGTGGTGGTGTCTACACCCAGGAAAGGCCATCCCCATGGTCATGGCTATCATCATGCTAGCATGTCTTCTAATAGATGTCAGCTGAGGTCACACAGTACATCAACATTTAGCCAAGGTCATTATACAGGCAGTGCAACTCCTGACAGAGCCAACTGTTGTGAGTGGCATTGTATATAACAAGCCTAGGCCTCTGTCATGCATCCCCAGACCTGTCCAGGAAACTGTGCTGCAGTGCTACATCAAATGCTGAGGCTGTGTGTCTGCAGACACAAACAGGCACACATGAACACATACACTGACTCAGACACACACGCACACACACGCACACACACGCACACACACACACACACACACACACACACACACACGCACACACACACACACACACACACACACACACACACACACACACACACACACACACACACACACACACACACACACACACACACATGCCACCATAGCCTTCCACACATCCACTGACTTTGGTCCTTCTCAAAATTAATCTCTCATGCTGATTCTCACACTTCCCATAGAAACACTTTTTTGTTTGCTACACCTCAGCACTCACACTCTTACACTTTTCTGTGAAAGACCTTCACCTCTGTACTCCCCCATCCATCTGTGCAAATGATGATATTTGTGCCCTGCTCTTTGTACATTGTTACTTGGGATGCCTATGCATGAGAAAGCACAGTCTGATGCTTTTGTATGCATCATTTTGTATTGCAGTATATCTACTTAACTGTTGTATAGTTATGCTATAAAGCTATTTGCAGTCCTCTGCCTTTTTGCTAGTGGCATTGTTTACTGTGCCCACCTCCTACTGCTGGCTTATCCTCTGACTACCCATCTGTTTCAGCTTCCATTGCCTGTGAACCTGAGAACTCCTGGCCCTGCAAGAGGCCACCCTGCTGCAACTGCCTCCTGGCTATAATATTATGTAACATCACAGGTATGGTCAGTATTGTTAGCATACATGGTGGGGGTCATACTGCAGGACATCATTGGATGAATCCAGATAGTGAAGGCATGCTTTCAGCAACCCATGCACATCCTCTGTATTGTTTCTTGTTTGAGATAGTGCATGGTTGTACATCTAGTCAATTTGATAGTGTGTCTTTCTGATGGGTGTCATGAGCAAGGGTTTCAGGGCATATCCAACATCACCAACAAGATACCCCTGTGGGATGTCACCCCCTCACGAATCATTGGTACAGGTCATGTGTGATTTGTGAAAATTGTCTGCGTGGCCTGAACATACATTGTAGATGATACCCCATGCATTATATTCCAAAGGGCAGTCCTCTGTATTGTTTCTTGTTTGAGATATTGCATGGTTGTACATCTGGTCAGTTTGATAGTGTGTCTTTCTGATGGGTGTCATGATCAAGGGTTTCAGAGCATATCCAGCATCACCAGCAAGATACCCCTGTGGGATGTCACCCCCTCACAAATCATTGGTACAGGTCATGTGTGATTTGTGAAAATTGTCTACGTGGCCTGAACATACATTGTAGATGATACCCCATGCATTATATTCCAAAGGGCAGTTGATGGAGTTATACGCTTTGCAGTACCTCTTTCCCATTTCACTAGTTGGGGGCTTTATTTCAGTGTAGGTAAAGTCCATGGCCTCCAGAATCTCAGGAAACATGGGCTATATCATATAACTCATGCACGATGTTGGCTCCATTGAGGAACTGATGCAGTATTCTCAAAGCAGAGAACTGAGATAACTGTACTGCGTCTACAGTAGATTGCCGAAAGGTCTTTGTAGCTAATATATAAAAGCCCACAAATACCTTTGTACCAACTGGGATAGGTACTGCTTGATTCTCACTGGGCTGCAGAGGAGACCAACACATTTTCATGATTTGATGCATGGTGTCCCTATCCACATGGTACCAGTCCAGTATGTCAGGGTCATGGAGGGTTTGAAATATTAAGCATGGCCAAGGGACCCTTCCTCTCCATGGGTAAAGCCACTCACTTTTGGACAAATCAGCTGCAATGAGCCCTTCCTGCAAATACATATTCACAATGGCTACAACAACTCCATATATATTTGTGCAATACACTCTGAACACAGATATATACGTTCATAGGTATTCACTTGACTAATGACCAGAAGGGCCTTTTTAAGCCTTGCCAAGCATCTCAAATTTCTGACAAGGTCTGGGACCCTTGATAAGTGTAAGCAGGGGCTTGGGAGATGAAAATATATAAGCAGGGGCCTGGCATATGAACCATTTACAAGTTGCCTGCGTCAAGTAGAGACATAGGTGCCAAACCAGGGATGAATTTCCTGTTCCCCATCCAATTGTCCAAGTTACATTTGAATTGGGTTAGGGAGGAACTCTGCTTCACATGGATGGGGAGCCTGTTCCAGAGACAGGGTACTCTCTAGGATACATACCTATCTCTCCAGCTGATCCTATTTATATCACAGACAAGGTTTAAGTCTTTAGAATGGGTAATTCTGGTGCTGTTTGTTTTGTGGTTATGCTGGAGGTCCATCAGAATGCAGTATAATGATGCCTTGTATTTCAAGCATATATCTCCCCTCAAAAGCCTGCAGGAGACAGAATGCAGCGAGACGGCCTTGAGGTAGTCTGCCTAGGACATTTTACTTATTCCCTTTATTCTTTTCATGAATAACCTCTGTGGCCATTCCAGTTGTTGGATATGCCTGGTTAGATACATACCAAAGGAGGCATTGTACCCAATGGTAGGGCTGATGAATGCTGAATACAGTGGAACAATGAATTGCTTGGATCTAGATGCTATACCTTTGTTTATAAGTTGTGCAACATAGAATGATTTCCTCACTACTGTAGACACATGATGGTCAAAGACTAGATTACTGTCTATGTGTGCTCCTAAGTCCCTGACTACTGGGTCACATCTAAGGGTTGTGTTGTCAATATGATAGTTACCAGGGGTGGATGACTTCACAAAGGATACAGTTATGCATTTCTTGGCATTAAGGTTTAGCCCATGGCTCTGACACCGGTTGCTTGTCTGTGTCAGCCCTTTCTGGAGAACAAATGTGTCAGTGTAAGATTCAATGACAGGTTCTAATTTGCAATCATCAGCAAATTAAGTCAGCCAGAGACCATTGACATTGACCTTGACATCAGAGAAGTAAATGTCAAAAAGGAGCAGTCCAAGGATGATTTCTGAGGGGCTCTACTTGTGACCAGCCACTTTGTAGAGGTGGACTCTCCAGTTCTAACTTTTTTGAGTCCTGTCTGTGAGCAGTTGGCCAAGTTCAAATTTAAAGCAAGTGCAGTTTCGCTGTCTCACTGTCAAACTTTTCTAAATTGCACTGCCATCATGTTCTGCCTCATTATCATATACAGTGCTTCATTAAACAGGCATTAGCATATAGCACGGCTGACCACATTATCTGGATTTAAAAGTAAAACTATACTGGAATGCTCAACAAAATCAACTTTCAGATGTAATTTGTTGCAGTAGGGGACAATTTCTACAGCCTTATTAGATTCCGGTTATAAGATGAAAATTCTGTCTTTGTCTGGGCTGCTTCTAGAGTGGTCAAGTTAAACTGAACAATTGCCTGTGGGTCATAGACTCTGTGGACATGTTCAGTAAGGTATGTTCTTGGGGTAGGATGTGACACTCAAAAAAATATGCATATTCCTGTACTGGTACATATCTGTTGTTTTTAACTCTGAGGCTGAAATAAACCAAATAGAACTGTTTCCAGTTACAACCTCAGCTAAAGGCAGGGGAATTGCAAAATTGAATAAACAAGAATTGTAATACATAGTTACAGGATCCTAAAAATAACACATTATTAAAGTGTAGCTTGGAGGTGTTCATTAGGGACCCACTGAATCTAATCTATATTACAGCTGCTGTAACAGCTTGAGAAGAGGACAGATGACAAAACTGCGGATAATTACCCTACAAGTCATGGAGTCCTGCAGGAAATTTTTGAGAAGATGAGACATTTTTGGTACCACATTACTGAAATGCTGCTCTCTATGGAGATGAACCACCTCTTTGTCTGCCTGTGGGCAATTAAGAATGACATATGAGCTATCTATGAGTAGCTTGACAACTGCAGTACAGTTTAGTGGAGATGGGACATCATCCAGAAAGCATGCTCAATAGGAGAGCTGTCATAAAACACTGGTAGTGACATTACTCAAACTGGACTGTTGTACAAGTTCTTGACTGCAGTATCAGAGCTGTCAGGTGATTTAAAGTGCAGAAAATTCATAAGATGGTGCAAAAGATATTTCTGCTCTAAACTGTGTTGTAATGAGATATTCAACTCTAAATTTCTGATGGAGGGGAACCTGAGCATAACAATTAGTGTCTGTACTGTATAACTCTTGTAAGGCTGTGTGATATCTGCACTGTATGACTCTTGTAAGGCTGTGTGATGTCACTTCTCTGGGCCAGTAATCAAAGAGCCTGAATCCTCACCACTGACACTGGAGAAGTATGTTCACTTGGAACAAAAATAGATACACAGTATTTCCAGATGCAGTTCTCTGCAGCAAGCACAATTTCCCTTAAGTGCACACAAGGAACACACTCGGTCCAGGGTCTAGATTTCTCTCTCTCCCTTCAGGTTCCCAGTAAGACTTCCTATTGGCACAGCTATAGAGTTGAGTCCTAAGCTGAGTGTCCAAGCCAAGTCTTCCGCACCCTATCTGTGAAACTAGTGCTTCATGTCCCTGCTCCAAGCAGCTGATAGACACTCTTCAAGATTTTATTTACACACACACACACACACACACACACACACACACACACACACACACACACACACACACACACACACACACACACACACACACACACACACACACACACACACACACACAAACACTTGGGAAAGGCTGGCACAGATTTACTAGCTATGCCCCCTTCTGCCTAGGCTATCAGGTGGTTACTGCCACCAGACACCCCAATGCCAGCTACTCTAAGGCTCTTACAAGGGTATCCAATTATACTGAGTAAAATTAATATTAATACAAATTATAGTGCTTGATCAATGCAGTAAGGCTTTTGTGAGTGGCCACAGAGTCACCAAATAGATATAAGTATTCCCAAAGGTTAAAATATTCTCAAATCTTCAAACATACCTACTTGCTAGCTTCCTTTTCCACCCTCCCAGTCAAGGTGAACCCTTATCAAGGGCATTTGGAATGGGGTCCCTCCTAAAGCTCTGACTGGACTGGACTGCCCAAGCAAGTACTGCTCCTGTTTAGCTACTGTATGCTTTGCAATAGTTATGTCAGAGGCTGTGTCTGTCTTAGTAGTGGCCTGTTTTTCATCCACTAAGATTGGATATAAACTCCGGTGATAGTTTGGTACCCCTGTTGTCTCCAGACAGCTTACCACTAGCATACTGTTATTCCCGCTTGCTGGATCCCCTGCCTTGCTTCTGTGGACATCTATATGACACATGGTCCTACTGGTTACATTTAAATCATTTAATCCTTGATCCTGTCTGTGTTCCTGACCTAGTGGCTTTCCCTGTTATTGGGGATTCTGTTGGGGGTGGTTTAAGCTGCCCATCAGGAGTTCCCTTATATCCATGTGCAACACTGGGTATCCCTTTCCTGTGCAACGATTCTTTGCTTGCTAAGTTCAGATCCCCTTTTCCCCCAGCTCATTTGCAGAGTTATACACTTGGTCTGCCAACCAAATTCTCATGTTCTCAGGCAAAGTATTAAGTGCTTGTTCCCACACAAAAGGTCTGCCAGCCCTTCAAAAGTGGTGACCTGACACCCACTCACCCACCTATGAAAATAAGTGCTTAACTCAGCAATATAATCACACACATTTTCATCTGCATTGCTTCTTTGCTCACAAAACGTTTTCCTGTAAGCTTAACTTAAAACATTCAAGAAATATTTCTTTACTTTATCATAATTTAAACAATCAATATCAGACATTTTAGAAACAGCAGTTACAACTTTACCATGGAGTAAGGGAGTCAGTAACTGTACTCAGAGCCCTTGGTCAACATTATATTGTTTACATACTCTTTTAAATATATGAATAAAGCTCTCAAAATTATCACCCTCTGTAAATTGTGGAAGAAATTTTCTGACCTTTATTGCTTCTGGAGTTCAGTTATTCCCTTCCCCATTACTTCCATGACCCTAGAGAAGAGTCAGCATCTCCCTCTCATTTTGGTGCTGCTTCTCATTTTCCTCAGCCACCAAACTCCGCTGTCTCTCATTTTCTTCAGCCTTTAAATGCCACACTCTGCTGATTCTAATTCCTCTTACAAGTGTACCCAATTATACTGACTGAAATTAAAATTATTACAAATGGTAGTATTTGATGGCATGATGGCTTTCTGGAGTGGCCACAGAGTCACCAAATAGATATAAGTAAAATGTTAAAATATTCTCTAAAGGACCAGCTGCAATGAAAAGTTTAAATATATTTAATAATAAATAATAAAAAAATGAAAATACTAAATATCTATTTACAATAAACACCATAGTTTCAGTCACAGGAAATATTAAAATAACACAGATGAATAGATTCACACAATACAGAAAAATAGTACTTAACTAATCTCACTATATTTTCCTGACTGATCTAAAGAATTATTTCCTGGTTCACTTACTAGAGCAAGGCAAGATGAAGTGAGTGAGGGGTGTTTCCTTATCAGGTTCCAAAAACAGAGTGCTCTATGACTTCAGTCTCATCCACTATTAAATTATCATTTTAATGATGGATTACAGAATGACATCATATACATCTGGTCATCTGACCTCTAATTCCCATGCTAACCCCTTGGCTAGAAGCAGCCAGGATTTAGCACATATATATCTGTGTGGAGTCTGCATGTCCTCCCCGCAGTTGGGTGGGCATTTGAAAGACATGCACAAAATGGGCATGCCTTCGTTGAAGGTTGGACGTCGAGCTGGCACCTCGGCATTCGGGAAAATCTACTGCCAATCATTAGCAGATCGGAGTTCCGCTGTGGCGACCCCTAACCGGGAAAAGCTGAAAGTCAAACAACATATATATTATATATATATATATATATATATATATATATATATATATATATATTTATATATATATATTTATATATATATATATCAATAATACACACAGATAGGTTCATACTGTCATAGGTTAATAGGTGTTTACTAGGCTAATGACCACAATGGCCATTTTAAGCCTAGCCATGCATCCCAAATCTCTGACAAGTTCTGTTACCCTTGATAAGTGTAAGAATGGGCCTGGGAGATGAACCATTTACAGATTACTTGTGCCCATTAGAGACATAGGTGCCAAACCAGGGATGAATTTCCATTTTCCCATGCAATTGTCCAAGTTGCACTTGAATTGAGTTAGTGAGGAACTCTGCTTCACATGGATGGGGGCCCTATTCATAGATAGGGTAGTCTCTGGGATACATACCTATCTCTCCAGCAGGTCCTATTTATGTCAGTCTTGTCCCAGATGATGCAAGGCTGTGTAGGCTTGTAGCCTTTTTCTGGTAGATGTCTCGAATAGCAACCAGACCAATCAGGTACATTAAGCATAGACACTCACTCTCCAACCAGAAACAGTCAGAAATCAATGCACTCTGCTCCTTCTCTCACCAGGATCAGAATATAAGCACAGATTCCAAGCTGTCACCTATAAAACTGTTATTAGGCTTTCTGGTGATCAGCAGTCTCCAGGAAATAATGTCCCTGTACTTCTTCTCTCACAAGGAGAAAACAGAAGCACTAATCCCAAGATGACTACTGAGAGGCAAAATGTGGGCTCTGCAATAACTGGAGGTCTTGCAATAGATTTTTTAAAGGTAAGATGAGAGAAAAGGGTTTATCCTAAACACTGCAGTCTGCACTAACCAGTTAGATATGAAAGTGGCTAACTTAAGTTTTAGCTGTCTAAAAAGTTAACTTTTTGTGGAGAGTCACTATTTTTAAAAGAGCAAGGGAGTGATCACTTTTAGTTTCTGGTGGTATGGAATACAGTAGGATGGCCAATAAATTTAAGTAGTCGAAGGGGAGTGATTTCACAAAATGACAATCTTCTGCTTACTCACACCAGCCAGTGAAAGGAGAGAGGGAACAAGATATATGATCAAATTAACATCAGGAGCAGGCAACTAGAAAGGCAGTGGTGTTTAAGAACACAACACTAACATGGTGGGAAAAATTTCTTTCTGACTCAAAAGAGACAGAGCAGTGGTCTCTTCTCAAGTTTTAATATGCAGTTCAAAGCAGAATACAAGTAAAACACAGTGTAAAGAAAACAAATCACAGTATACAAAATAGAAAAAGGCAATAAAGTAATACAAAATACAAGAAATAAAAAGCAAACTAACCTTTACCTCACAGCAAGCTGTTTCAGAGTCTGGGTGAGCCTTTTTAGTAAAGCTCTGAAATGTTTTATTTTACCCCTTAAATAGAAGGTTCAGTTCCTAGCTCCACCCCCCCTTCAGTTCACATATCATTAACCTTAACTGACCTATTCTAACTTATGTGTGACTCCTTAATAGACCTGGTCTAATTTCTGTCTGACTCACAAGAGAAGAGCTGTGGTCTCTTTTCAAGTTTTAATAGAGCTTGCTAAGATCTATTGCAGCTTCTAGAAGTCATAAAACTGTAAAACACTAAACAGCTCTCTGCAACACATCCAATTGTACACAAAACAAAACCAAAAAATGCACAGTCCTGTTAATTCCAAATGATCACAAGCGGACAATCACTTAGCACTTTCATTCACTTTTAATATGTGAACTTCCTCAGAAGCAAAAAATGCCCTACCCTAAACTTCCTTATATATCTACATGATAATTACTTAACAGGAAATTACACAACTTATTTCAAATGCAACAACATGTTATATACAATTTGCTTAAAACATTGCACAATAGTTAAAAACCATAATAAAAAATGATGAATGTAGTATTATGCATACTTTAAATACTATTGTACTTGATCAGTGTTTATATTTTAAAAATCATTTTATATTTATAGTCTCATTCAGACCAGTTGCACTATCTGCACCCAAATATAACTGCCAATAAGCCTCTTTGCATTCCAGTGTGTTATTTGTATCTCCATTTAAAGATTCTTTTTCTTACTTTTTTAATACAAAAAATACAAACTTTATGAAGTCTGTACATATTAATGCATGTCTAGCTAACAAATTGGTCTTATCTTTCTTCTTGATTGCCAAATTATGTTCATAAAGTCTTCGCTTCAAATTTCTTATTGTCTTTCCTATATAATAACTATTGCAGGATGAACATGTTGCTATATAGACCACCTGCTCACTATTACAATTATAGTAGTCTTTTGCCCACAATGTGATGTTATAATGACTAAGAGTAACAAATGAAGAATTGGTTATGAACCTGCATTGCTTACAATTATGACATGCATGCGTACCTTTTTTATTACTTCTTAACATCATTGTGTTGGCTGTATCTTTATTTCCCACTTCTAACATTGATTTGATACTTAAAACATTCTTGTATGTAAAGTTAGGTAAAAATCCCAATCTGTCCGTCAAATCTTTATTTCCTAAAATAATTTTCCAATTATTTTCTATAATACTTTTGATATACCACATTTCGTTAACTATAGGAAGTGGAAAAGCTATCCTATAGTCCTTATTTATATTGTGTTTTGATTCCATTGTGCACTCTATTAGTCCTATAAGTATATCTAAAGAATGTAAAATAGGAGATGCTACCCCTTTTCTCAAGGACAGCACTTCCTTTTCTATCCATTTTGTATCATATCCTCTGGAAACAAAAGGACCTCTAAGAAACTGCACTTCTTCCATATAAATGTCCTCATCTGATGTCAGCCTACTTAAACAAATCAATTGCCCTTTTACAACTCCCCTTTTCATGTGTTGTGGGTGGGTGCTATCCCTGTGCAAATATTGGTTGGCAAAAACTGGTTTTCTGTATATTTTACTTACAAATCTGTTGTTTTCTTTGTCTATTCGAATGTTTAAATCCAAATAGTTCATAGACTCTCCAAAACCACTTAATTTGAATTCTGTTGTGGTATTTAAATCCTATACCAAACTTGTAAATTCTTCCTGATTTCCTTTCCAAATGAAAAACAAATTGTCTATAAATCTAAAATAGATTTGTACTTTTCCAAAACTCGGATACTGTTTGAGAAATTTGTATTCCCAATTTGCCATAACCAAATTTGCAAAGGATGGTTCAACCCTTGCCCCCATAGCTACACCAGATGTCTGTTTATAAAAAACCTTATTGAATTTGAAATAATTATTTGCTAATACCATCTCCATCATGTCACATATAGTGTTTATTTTCATTCCAGTAAAGTCAGTATGGTTTGCCAAATATTCTCTAAGGTATTCTATGCCTGTCTCCTGTTCAATTGAAGTGCAAAGAGACTTGACATCTAGACTACCAAAATAAATTGTCTCTTCTGATATTTTATAATCTCTTAATATTTCTAACAGATGCCAAGAGTCTCTTAAATAATATCTTGATAGTTGAACAACAGGATTTAATATTTGGTCTAACCAAACAGAAATATATTCAGTTTTAGAATTCTTTGCCAAAATGATTGGTCTAAATGGAGGATTTTTACTGTCTGTTTGAATTTTTGGAATCCCAAAAAGTGTAGCTACCTTTGGATGCTCTACTTGCACAAATGAATAGTTCTCATTATCTAACTCTCCTTGGCTAAACATATCAAAGGGTGTTACATCTATCTTATTGTAACTCTTTTTTATCTCTCCACTAGTGACATTCTGATAAACAGCTTTATCATTAAGCATATTTTCTATAGCCTTTTCATAATCTGATGTATTCATTACAACAATTTTTCCTCCTTTGTCTGCTCTCATTGTTCTATATTTACTGTTGTTACTTATATCTCTAAGAGCCTGATGTTCTTTTATAGTGAGATTATCAGAAAAATTGTCATTATTAATTTTTCTAAATTCTTTTTCACGTGGACAAAAAGGTGTATAATGTAGTTTGTAAGGGAGGGTTGAAAGTGCTGGGTTTAGAAAGTTTACTACCTCGATTCATATCTGTAGTCCTCAGAATGTCCTGCATGATATAACTAAGGTTTAATTTCCTTAGATATAATCTGAAATCAACCAACAGTTTTCCAATATTCATTTTTACTGCAGGAATAAATGAAAATCCTTTATTTAACACCTCTATCCTTCCAAGTGTAGACTTTGAGGCATTTACTGTAAGTTCTGCTTGGGTCAAGGAATTTAATATGGCTTGGACTTTGGGTGTGTGTGAATCCCACTCCTCAGAGCAGATGATTATATGATCCAAGTAGGCTGTAGCATAGGAGCATAAGTTCTATGTATGTGATCCATCAGCCATTGTAATGTGGATGAGGACCCAAGAAGGTCAAAAGGAAGAACATTTTCCTAAAATAAACCACCAACTATCAAGAAGACAGTCTTTTCCTTAGCCTTATCACTTAGAAAACATGCCAATACCCCTTGGTCAGATCTAGGGTGGTCAGCAGCCTTTGCTAGTCACTCAGTTGACTCATCTATTCAGGGCATCTAGTAGCTAATGAATAGTAAGATGCTGTTAAGCTTTTGAAAAGTGGTACAAAATCAGAATGCTTCATTCAGCTTGTGAACCAAGATGTTGGACTATTCAACTTGTTAGCTGACTCTTATGTTATTCCCATTTTTAACATTTTTCATCAGGCACCCTATACGGCTTCAGGTTGCCTTTTTTACAGAAAAAGTTTCTACGTGATGACTAATTAGTGTAGTTCTCCTGGGAAGTTCTTAAAAATCTTTTTGTTCCTAAATAGGAACTACTTGGAGCTTAGAGTGTAACCCATTGTTACTTTAGGGAGGGCCATCTGTCTTTTCTCTTCCTTATGGTCCCTAATCTCACTTGTAACATTTGCCATATAGACTTGCATGTCCCTTTAAGGTTTTAAAATACTCAAGTGTTATATTTGCTCTCTTGCCCATTTGCCTAACTTTATAGCCTATTTCATTCACTCTCTCAGTTGTTTCAAGGTATCCCAACCATTTGTCAAGTTCAATTTGTTGCCATAAGTGGCAAAATTAAAACTTTGTCCCCTACCTGGAATAACCTGTTTGGAGTATTTCTATTATATATTCCCCACTGGCTGGTTTGTGCCTTCACCATACACTCTTGTACTATCAATAGTATCATCTTTACTCTGTCCTGTGGCTAGTGCAATGCTCTAAGATGCTGTTAAAGGAGTTCTTTGCTCCTCCCATGTCTCTTTGGCAACAGCTAGTATCCCTCTTAAGTGTCTTTCCTGTAGAGGCCTGATGTTCATCTGGATTAGCAAACCTGAGATAAGGTAAGAGATTATTCCACTTATTTTCATCTTTCACTATGAGATACTGTAACATTGATTTTAAAGTCCTATTAAAGCATTCTGCAAGACCATCAATCTAGGGGGTGATAGCTAAAGGTTCTAACCTGCTTTTCTTTGAAGCACTGACAGAGATGGCATGTGATCCTAGATGTAAAGGAAGCAATCTGTACTGAAAGTATTTCTTTTGGTATACCCTTTTGGTATCCCTTCCCTGGAGAACAATAAGACAAATTCTTCCACTATAGCTTTAGCGTTATCCTTCCTAAGAGGATGACCTCTGGAAATTTAGTGCCACAATTTAAAATAATTAGTATATATTGGAAACCATTGCTGGACCTTAATAAGAGTCCAACAATATTCATGGCAATCCTTTCAAAAGTGATTTCTGTAGTGGGACTTGGTATAAGATGGCTCCTGAAAACTTTTTTTGGGCTGTTTTCTGGCATTCTAGATGGTCTGCATAAAATATTCTCTATTGCTTTAGGGATTCCTGACCATTAAAACCTTGCCAGGATCTGGGTTTTCATTTTGGCTGTACCCAGATAACCATCTAATATGTGACTATGAGTCACGTTCATTATTAGGTTTCTGAATGGTTCTGGTTCCAATAGCTGACTTATAATCTCAGTGCTACCTTTCGTTGCCCTATACAAAATGTCATTCTGTGGTTTGATGCAAGGGTAAGATGCAGTGCTTTATCCAGTAGGTTCCTCTCCAACCACCCTTATTATATCCTCGTTGGCTTCACTCAGAGTCTTGTACCACCACTATGCCTTCTTAAAATTCAACTTGTCTGCTTGGAAATCAGTTATGTCAGTATACCCTTCCATCTGGTCTTTCTTGAAATAGAAGGTTCTGCTTATTCCTCTATAAAAGCTGGCACTGATACCTTAGTATTTCATTACACCAATGGGCTGTGAGGCCCACACACGAATCTTCTGTCTCTTTTCATCTTGTGGCTCCCCTGTCATTCTCTGTTTTCTTAGGTATTGGATCTTTGTTTTTCTCCTGTGGCTAATAGCCTTTCCCACACAGCTTCCCTGCCATAAGGGTGTCTCTTTAGGAACTGAGTTCACTGAAAAGCTTCCTCCTCCTCCTCCTTTTCTCTCCATACTTATCCAAATCTTGGTTACTCCAGGACCATCAAGTTTGGGTAGCATTTTCTCTAATTTGGACGGCTGAAGGACTGTGGGTAGCTGACTTTAAAATGAAGAGCCAGTTGCTTAGCAATGTTCTTACCTACACACTGCCTCCATATCTCTTAAAATATGCAAAACTTTTTCCAAGTTATCATGCTATGGAAAAGGTACAGAACTAAAACTACTGGACACAGTGTTTTCCTAAAACTAGTTTGACACTCAGCCTGACAGAGTAGCATCTATTTTCTTTTCCCAGTATATGCATACAATCACCACATTTTTTAAATTTGGGCCTTTTGCCAGTAAACATATTTATTTTATTTGCTATTTGTTAACCAGGTTAGTCCAGCTGAGCCTTTTGGCCCATTTTCAGTGGAGACACGAAAAGAAAAGCTCCAGAAAATACAAAAAAAAAATCTTTATAATAATGATTTCAGTATTGCCTTAATACAGAGAATTAACATTATTCACACAGTAGAGAAAATACAAAATAGATACATAAAAATAGAGTGATCAGGTGTTTCCTATATCAAGGAGGAGGTTTAGCAGCAATTTCAAGGAATGATGTTTTTTCTTTACAGTTACATTGCACTTGAGATACAGATGAAGATGAAATCCTTGTGGATTTGAAGAATAGTGTTTTACCATTAGTATAATAGGCATTCTCCAATCTCAAACCACTAATAGTTATTAAGCGAAGAAGTGAGTTAGTTTATGGATGAATGTTATCGAAAGGGGGGAGTAGTTACTTGTGTAATACTTTGGCATATTAAAAGGGGAAGTTATGTAATGAAACAAGTACTTGAGTTCCTGGAGGATTATGGCATGAGCAGATTCTGGATTTCAGGAGGTAGTTTTTAACTTCAACTTTGAAGCAGGATGCGCTAGGGATGTTATGGTTATTTATAGGCAGTCTGTTCCAGGCTAAGGAGACTGCGTGTCTATAAAGGAGTTTGCCAATATTTTTGTGAGGTTTGTAAACATCAAGTAGGTTCCAGTCAGAGCTGCGATGTGGGTGAGCTGGAGTATAGTGAGATACAAGTGAAGAGAGTGAGGGACAGGCCGAGGATTTGTTTAGTAGGAAGTGAGTAAGCTGTAGCTGAGAGAGGAGAATGAGCTGGGGGGATTCTAGCCACTGGAGTTGGTTTAGGGCAAGACGATTATGAAATCTGCATGGTGGATTAGTGGCGAATCTGGCTATGTTGTTATAGGTTTGTTGCAGTTTGGACAGGAGAGATGTCTGGACATGAGTAAGGATAGGGGAGGCATACAGAAGGGAAGGAAGGAGAAAGGCTTGAGCAAGAGCTGATTTAGTTTTAGGGGCTAGAAATTTTTTGTTTCGGTAGAGAAAGCCAAGTTTTTTGTTGTTTTTTTTTATACTCTGTTGTATATGAATGGCAAATTTTAGTTGATCATCAATTATTGTTCCAAGTAGTTTAGTGTTGGGATCAGGAGTGATTGGGGTTTGAATGAGAGAGAGAATGGTAAAAGTGGATTTGTGGTGAGAGACGGGTTTGGGGAGGAAAAGTAGGATCTTAGTCTTTTTGGGGTTAAGTATAAATTAGTGTTTGTTTAGCCATTTTTCAACAGATAAAAAAGATTGTTGTGTTGAGGAGTGAAGGTTAGGGATGCTGGCTGAGACAGAGATAACTGTAGAGTCATCGGCATATTGAATAATAGTAGATGAAGTGCAGAAGGAGTGAATTGGTGAAGATGTTGAAAAGGAACAGCCCTACGATTGAGCCTTTGGGGACACCTGTTTGGATAGGAAGAAAAGGGGATAAGGCAGAATGCCACCTACCAGAGTGGAGTCTGTTAGTGAGATAGCTAGAGAGCAAGTGAATAGTAGGGGTAGAGGGTATGGTCGGTTAGTTTGGCAATGGGTTTAGAATGGGACACAGTATCAAAAGCTTTGGAGAGGTCAAGAAAGAGGCAGGATTCATGACGGTTATTGTCCATGGCTTCTGCAACAGTATGTGTGAAGGACAGCAGGACTATGGAGGTGCTGTGATTAGGTCTAAAGCCATGCTGTGTGGGGGTTAGGAGATTGCTATCAATTAGTTATATAAGAAGCTATTTGTGTATGCATTTTTCTAATATTTTGGAGAGTGGACAGAGAATTGAAATGGGTCTATAATTGGAAGGATCAGTGGAGTTATCCCCTTTGTGTAGTGTATGGTGTAAGAAGATTTCCAAGAGTCAGGGACTGTGGATTCTTGTATGGAATGGTTAATTAATATGGAGACAGGATAGGCTATAGAGTGTGCTGCAATTTTAAGGAAGAGGGGTGGGATGTTGTTGGTTGAAGGGGGGGCAAGGTTTTAATTTAAGAAGGAGGGATTTTTATGTAGGCGGTGGGATTGCTTTTTGCATGGTATGAGGGGAGTTGACTGCTGGAAAAGTTTGGCTAATTTTTTGGATAGATTCAATGAAATGACTATTAAGCAGAGTGGTGGTTTCCTGGGTAGTAATATTTGGGTAGGGGTTGGGGGTGGTAGGATTACCTGGATGTAGTATTTTGTTGATTGAGTGCCAGGACCTTTTAGGTTTTGAGTTATTAGTAAATTGGGTGTTGTAGTAGTATTTCTTTTTGTCCTTATTTGTTTGTTTTTTAGACAGGTTACGCAGTTCTTTATACTTTTGGAGAGGTGATGTGGATTTAGTTTGAAGCCATTGTTTCCAGTAGTTGTTCCTTTGTTTTATGAGGGAGAGGGTATCTTTAGAGAGCCAAGGAGAGTAGTTTGATTTAACCCTAATTTTTCTTAGAGGAGCTGAGGAGTTAAGGATGTCCAGGAAGGTGCTATTGAAATGAAGGACTGCATCACTGAGGGGAAGGTATTTAAGGAGACACCAGTCAATAGAAGCTAGGCTATCACTGAAGGCATTAAAGGAAGAGAGGTTTCTACATTCTTTGTAGCTGTGGGACTTGAGTATTTTGGGGGAGTGTCTAAGAACCTTGGTAGAGAGGTGGTCACTTAGAGAAGTGGGTAGGGTGTAGGGGTTGTGGTATAGTGTAGGATCAGAGGTAAGAATCCAGTCTAAGGTGGAGCTGTTAGTATTGTTGTTGTAGCGAGTGGAGGTATTAATTAGTTGATGGAAACCATGGAGGTTAATGTGTGTGGAGGAGGAAAGGGTGGATATCTTTTGCCAATCAATATTTACATCACTGTCCTTTATTAAGAGTAATTATACTGCCAGATTACAAGGACACTTGTAGCCCCCTCTCATCAACTGGTATTGCACATATGATCAATAACAGAATGCTGTTTTTACTAAATTAGCAGAAATTGTGTTACATTCCATGGCTTCCTTGCAGAATTTGCTCATGGGTTATTTGCACATTTATATCAGGCTTGATACCAGAATTTCAATATTTGGCAATAGCTCCCCTACATTTAAAGAATAAATGTGTGAAAAGGCCTCTTTTTGTTTAGCTATTGTTTTCTTAGTCACTTTAAGTGAGTGACATATCTTTATACAAATTATCATTGTAAATGCTTCTCTTTACTAAGACAACAAAGTTTTTGCCATACTGGGGATCACTGATGAAGCTAATTTTTAATAGCTGCCAACAAAGGTTGCTGAGGCCTGCCAGTGATAATCATTTCCATCATAGTCTCCTTAGTGTTATGACTCTCAAAGTCCAACCACAGTTTGAAAACATGTTTCAGTTTAGATAACTGCATTTTATTTCCAGAAAAAGTCCAGTACTGAAATCAAAAAACTTGAGTCTTGGCCATGACTCCCACTTTGGCAAGTAAACATTTTTTAGTTTAAAAAAAAAGTAATCATGGCCAGAATTTGACATTATCCATGAAGGCAAAGAGGGGATCCGCCACAGGTTGAGGTGCAAGCAGCTGAGCCCAACTGTCCTGGACCCATCTGTTCTGATTGGCTATGTATCTGAAAGTGATGAGATAGGCTTCCAAGTCTTTTTCTTCTTTGCTTAAAGGCTTGAGTAGAGGCACAGCTCTTGGTTGAGGTATTGATTTGGCAACCAGTACATTACTCTTGGCAGTGGTAAATAGCATCTGTAATAGCTGCTCCTTGGTTGACATTTTATAGACTCTTGGGTTCTCTTCCAAGCAGGACATTCTTGATGCAACTCTTCAGATTTCAGCATGATATAGGTGCATTTTGAATGGCACCATAGACACAATAGAAAGGAAAAGGAAACAAATCTCCAGCTGCCATGTTAAATTTGTACAAGTTCACTTATCAGCAATTGACTGAATCAGAATATCAGGTAATAACTGTAAGTCACAAGTTTCATCTGCTCACATTCTCTACCAATAAGACTTTATGTGATCAAAGGCTTTGTTAAGTTTAATTCTGGTGGCTGCCAAAATATAAATTACTAGACAATGGAAGTCAAAAATCTAAACCGACTATACTTGAAGTAGTGAATATTTTTAACAGTGATAAAAGGGTTGGAGTAAATTACACAGAAAAAAATGGAAATTTGGAAACAGTACATGCAGAAAAATGTTTTGGAGGATGGATATTGCTTAAGAGAAGGCAGGAAATGAATAATATATGTAATGTTGCCTATATTATAAGATTTGTAACAAACTGTGCGATGTATAATGTTTGTACATGTGAACTTGTTAATATAGTTTGATTACATTTATATAAATGTAAGTTTGCCTATGTCACAAATGATAATTCATTAAAGGTGTTTAGAAAAACATAACAAGTAAGCTTACAAACAAATATACTCAGTATTGCACAGTTTATTTTCATTAATGTAAGAAGTATGTCTGTCACATGCCAAGATTCGCCTTTTACCAGAGGCAACCACCATTCCTCTTAGTTAAACTATCTAATCTATCTTCTTACTTATCCTATTTAAAAATAATACTGAACCATGAGATTTAGGTACTGAACAACAGACCACTCTGTTCCTTTAACCATCTGCTATTCTGGACCCATATTTATGAAAGTCCAATGTTCTCCATAGGCGCTGAGGTAGAACCAAACTCAGGTAGGTCTTTAGATTGGAGGTTTTCAGATTTCCTCATTGGTGTAGAACTCTTTGGTGGTTGGCTGTCATGGTATCATCCCAGCCCTCTGATGTACTAATGTACATGGATGCCACAGTACAACAGAAGAAGTTTAGCGATGGGACAGCAAACTGGCCTGATATGAACTTGGCTTGGTTTTCCTTTCTGTGATTGTGAAATATAAAGTATTGCCTTTGGGTTTCTTCCTGTAATCAGTATGGATGTTAGTACTGTTGTATTATGTCCTCTTGCAGTTCCAGATGAAACCACTCTCTAAACTCACTGCAATACTATATGTTGACATAATTGTATTGTGTGTAAAATGGTTTTGTGTTCCACTGTATGCTGTATTCCATTTGATTCCCAGTTTGATGCCAATGACCTTGCCATGACTGAAAATGTCAATATAAGTCTACCTATATTTTTAAACAGTAAATCTTCGGCTCCTCCCCACTCTTCTTTATGGTGGTCCCATCCTTACTAACCTCCAGGCTTCACAAAAATTAAAACTTGAACAATGCTATAACAAAGTTGCTAAATTTGCAGCACATACCCATTTCAGAACCCACCACTGTATAGCACTGAAAAGCCTAAACTGGTTAGAACTGCCACATCAACTAACATATACACACCTTCTTACCACCTATAAAATTATCCAGCATCTATCTGCCCATCCAGCACTAAAAAACATTCTACACAACTATGTTCCCAGTCGCTCACTACGATCCAGTGCCCAAAAACTCCTTTCTGTCTACAAAAGTAGCACATCTGCTGTGCATTGACTATACTTGTACAAGGTTGTTAAGGCATGGAACTTCTTACTTGTATCTATCAGATCTATATACACCCTCCCATCTTTCAAAACCACTCTGAAAGACTTCCTAGCTAAAATCTGTCTATGTTCTTGCAAAATTAAGATAACCTGTATCTCTAAATGTGAACATATACCTTTTCATTACTTATACCTCCTTACTTACCCTCTGCACTTACTTCCTTACTGCTATCTAATTCTGCTCCCTGACTTTCTCAATAAATATACCATAAGCCTGTTTTTCCCTCAATTTATATTGCAATTCCTATTTGTATTACATGAACTTACCTTTAATTTCTCTACAAACTGTTTAAATTTCTCTAAATATTAAATGATTGTCATAAACCTTGGATTGATTCTTAACAAATGTTTTTATATTATGTCCAATTTGTTATAATTATTTAAACTCTAAATGTTTTTGCTTTATTTATGAAGCTTGTAAAATTATTGTTCTTAAAATGTTTTGCAATAATTTGGAACTTTTCTCCCTGGTCCTCTGCTGAAAAAGGGCTTCTACCCAGTCAGACTTTCCCAGTAATCAAATGCCAATAAATAAATAAATAAATAAATAAATAAATAAATACACAAACAAACAAATAAATAAATAAATAAATGAATGAGAACTATAAATAAAAATAGAATAAAATAAAAAGACGGTATATGTATGACTCTAGCAAGCACTGGTACAAGCAGACACAAAGCACTTGTCAGCAAACAGAATGTGAATAATATGTTTTGCAAGAAAAGCTGCAACAATGCATTTGTAGTGCTGTTAGGCTACTTTGAATGCATTGAATAAGACTAGACTTTCACTTTAATCTGTGTCATATCAGGCGCCATTGTTTGGAAAAAGTTCTGAAGGTAATGCAATAGGCATTTGTAACACACTGAACTCACTGCTGACCAAAAGATGAGGGGCACAGCTACCTGAAATAATGGTTCTTTAGTAGTCAGGAGCTTTACCTATGGGAGGCCATGCCATTTGTCAAGGAAGGCCCAATCAAGTCTGAAAGTGTTATGTGCCTAAAACATTGACTTTCAAATATGGCTTCTTAGCGGGAACAAATTTAAAAATAATCACTGAAAATATATATTTGGTTACACATCAGTGGTGGGAGATTAATATACTCAGTCAGCTCTGTTATGTAATGTATTGTACATACTATATGTATTGTACATTTTTGATTGGGCAGATCTTAATTGGAGTGGGAATTTAAGATGTTTCATTGGTGGCTGTTTTTGTCTGATGAAGTAATGTTTTGTGACAAAAATGTAATTTTGGATAAATGTTAATGTATTTTGGAGCCTCTGCCTAACAATAAAGAGTTTTGTGGGGTTCAGCGTTGTTGGTGGTCCTCAGTAGTACCTTGTTCGAGGTTTTGGTTTACTCTGGCACTTTAGATACTTCTGTTTTCTTTGTATTGTACATATTACACACTGAAATTATTTTACTTATGAGGTGTAGTTCAGAAACTGCTTTTTTGTTTTTTTATTAGGAAACCTGAAGTTATTTTGCTATCTAGGATAGGCACAAGCTTTTTTGGTGGTTTGATGGATGCTGATTATAACAAAGTGTGAGAGCTGATTGCCTAATGTCTTTGAGGTTAGGTGAACCAGAACAGCCTATGGTAATGACCTTATTGCTTGTTTTTCCTGAGGAGCAACATAGTAAAGGACATCAGCAAGAGAAAGTGCTGGACATAAACTGATCATTCATTGATCAGCAGAAAATGGTTCTACTATGAAATGTCAACCTCCTGAAAGTTGACATCCTGAAAGGATGAAAATAAAACCTGCCTGGAATTCAAAAGGATGAAAAGAACAGAACAGTTTTAACTTTTTTTCATCGGGGGGGGGGGCAAGATCCCCTGCATCACCAAACTTATATAAATATACACTTATGGCAACTGAACATCTGCATGTTTGCTGTACAGGAAAAAGCTGAGGAAAACAGTATAAAGGTGTATTTAGAGCATATTTTTGAAAATGTGAAGGGGTGACCCAGCAGAACCTCTCTGAACTAGAAAGGATACTGTTACAAAAGGAGATACTGCCAGCCCAGCTATCTGGAATTTTGTTAATAATTATATGTCATTTGTGAATATCAACAAGAGTCATATGCTTGTGTTACAAATCTATTGAACTGTATGTTATGTGTATACCAAACTGCTGGTGCAGAAGCATGTGTTAAAAAGTGTTGTAAAGTACTGAGCTTTAAAAATGTATCCACAGTGTACCCTACTGGAACAGAACAGAAATGTACATACACTATTACAACTGTTTAGATGTATACATTTTAAAAGGGGAAACTGGAATACAGAAGATTAACTTTCAATAGTTGAAATTAAATTACGTTATAGACACACCATAAAAAGGATGTTATCTTTCAGTTTCAGTACAATAACAGACACAATGTCTAGAACTAGAGGTTCACTGTATTGTCTTGAAAGTGTTTTTATTGTTTTATGACTTCCAGGATCTGCCTTAGATGTAAGAAAAGCCTTGTCTATGTATTTTCACAGTAGATGCTAAATGCTACCAGCTGCATCATTGGGGGTTTTACCTGAAATAGAGTCAGATGACAAGAAGTGATGTCATCCTGCAAACTAACCCAGCAGTGATATTTGCGCTATTAATTTGGGAAGTCTCTGAGAGAGAGAGATAGCATTCTGTATTTTGTCTTTGACCTGACAAGATCCATTCACCACACATCTGCTTTTCTATGAGTAAGTAAGTCTATGGAACAGTATACTTCTCTTAGATACAGTCAAGAATATAGCAAAGCTTGGCTTAGATGTTTTTCTTTATTTATTTGAGACTGTCCTGCAATTTTGTTTTAAATATTTCCAGTGATTTTAAACTCTGATGTCACTGTGCATATATATTTAGTATTGTCTTGTTCTTTTATTATTTATTATTAAATATATTTAAACATTTCATTGTGGCTGATCTTTGTGAGACTTATTTAAGTTCTGAGAGTACTTGCATAGTTATTTGGTGACACTGTGTAGGCCACTCCTAATAGCCTTGCCCTTGGTCAATTTATTTATTTATTTATTTGTTTATTTATTTATTTATTTATTGTTTGTTTGTTAACCAGGTTAGTCCAGCTGGGCTTGTGGCCCTTTTTCAGTGGAGACCCGAGGGGAAAAGCTCCAGTACATAGTATAAAAATACAGAGATTCACAATATTACAAAATACAGAAAATCACCACATTACAATAGACAAGCTAAGTTACACAGTACAAACTGTACAGAAATCACAGTTTTACAATAAAATATATGTTGCATTATATTTAAGAGGCTGTCAGTTTGAGAATATGTGTAAGATAAGCCAGAGGCTTGCATGCATAACATTTTTAAGAAAGATGTACAGAGAAAAACCTATGGCATTTTGTTAGTTTTGGCAATGAAAAGTTGATATAGGTGAGGAGCTAGTGATGGGGGTGATTTAGGTGAGAGCATGTGAAGGACATTCCCATTTGGAGGACAGATGGGAGAGAAGCATGGATTTGAAGTTATTATAATTTGGTAAGTTACGTAGTGGGGGTAGTGAGTTCCACAGTTTGGTTGTGGTGTGGGATAGTAGTAGTAATTGGCCAGGTGGGTGTAAGGGTTTGTGCACTTGTAGGAGGTTTTGGCCTTTGAATCTCAGGGAGTGGCGAGTATGTAGGGTATTAGAGATTTGGCAAGAGAAGGGCATTCTGTTAGTTTGAAGATGAGTTTGTGGGTTGTTGTAAGTTGTAGGTATATTAGGTGGTTGGGGAGTTCTAGCCAATTGAGGGTGTGTAGAGGTTGGCAGTGATGGGAAAAGTTCTTAGAATTGGTTGCAAATTTGCAGATTTTGTTGTAACAAGCTTCAAGTTTGGAATGGAGGCCAAGTTGTAGGTTTGAGAATAGGGGAGCACCACACAAAAGAGAGGGGAGAAGGAAGGTAGATGCGAGTGTTTGTCTGGAGGAGGGGGTGAGGTAGCAGTTGTGTCTGCAGATGAGACCGATTTTCTGGTGGTTTTTTTTGTTTGCGGAGAGGATGTGGGATCCAAATTTTAGGTTTTCATCAATAGTAATGCCAAGTAGCTTGGTACTGGGAATGATTTCTAGAGGGGTGTTATTGTGGCTTTTGATGGAAAATAGGTCTCTGTTGAACTGGGAGGTTTTGGTAGAAGTGAAAGTTATTAGTTTTGTTTTGTTGGCATATAGGGCTAGGTGATTGGATTGCATCCATGATTCTGTTTTGGAGAAGGCTATGTGGGTTTTGAGTAGAAGTTTTGAGGGGCAGGAGGCTGAGCAGATGATGGTGGAGTCATCAGCTTATTGGATAACTGAAGTGTCAGGAATGGAGTGGTGGAAGTTGTTGATGAATATGTTAAAGAGGAGTAGGCCCTGTACAGATCCTTGTGGAACTCCTGTGGTTGTAGGTAAGGAAGGGGAGGTTGACTCTTTCCATTGCACAGCCTGTTGGTGCATGGAAAGGTAGCTGGAGAACCAGGCTAAGTTTGAGGGAAAGAGGCGCAAGTGTGAGAGCTGGGACAGGAGTAGGGAGTGCTAGATGGTATTGAATGCCTTTGAGAGATATAGAAACAGTGAGGATACTTATTTGCCACTGTCATGTGCTAGGTTGACTGTCTCAAGAAAGGAAAGGAAGCCATGTTGGGTGGGAGAGAGGAGGTTGTGCTGGGTTAGGTATGGCATGAATTGGGAGTGGATGTTTTTTTTCTAGAATTTTAGAAAGAGGAGAAAGTATAGCTATGGACCTGAAGTTAGTTGTGTCTGTGTTCTTACCACCTTTGTGGAGAGGGATGATGAATGCGTGTCGTCAGATGGTTGGTACATATAATTTGTGTATAGCTCTATTTATAAGAATAGATATGGGATAGGCTATTGATTCAGCGGATAGTTTAAGGAAATTTGCTGGAAGGTTGTCTGGGGCATTGCGGCATGGTTTTAGCTTTAGGAGTAATTTTTTTATAGTGTTAGTGGAGACAGGTTTAAGGGAGAAGAGGGGAGGAGGAGGGTGAAAGGGGGGTTGGGGGGCAGGGTGAGGGTATGTGTTGGTGTGTGGGTTAGGGAAAGTGGAGGATAGTTTAGCTATTAAGAATGTGTTGATTTTTTTTGGCTGTTTCAAGGCTGGTGAGCTTAGGATAAGGGCAAGGGTTGGCTTTATTATCGGGGTTGAGAAATGAGGTGATGGAGGTCCAGAATTTCTTTGGGTTAGTTGAGTGCTTGGATTGCAGATTGCAGTAGTAGGTTTTTCGATCTTTTGTTATTAATCTTTTGGCTAGGTTATGTAGATGTTGAAATTCTTGGTGGGTGTTGGGTTTTTTCTGTTTTTGGTACTGTTTTCACTTTTGTCTCATTGTTTCATTATCTGTTTAGTTTCCTGGGATAGCCAGGGGCAGGGATTAGTTCTGATGCATTTGTATTGGAGGGGGGTAGTTTATCTAGTAGGGTAAGGAAAGTATGGTTAAAATACGATACAGCATTATCTAGTGGAAGGCTTCTTAGGGGAGACCATACAGTAATCTTAAGGCATTCTTAGAAGATTTTGGGGCTGAAGGAGGTTAGGTTGCAGGATTGCTTAAATTGGTGTTGTTTATCTATGTGAGAGGGTAGGTGGTCTATGAAGGCTGGTAGGTGGTTGCTTAGGGGGTCTGGTATTATACTGGCATTAGTGGCATGGTTTGGGTGGGTTGTTAATATCCAATCTATGATGGTACCAGAGGTACCACCTTTATTTGGCCTGGTTGGAAGGTTTATAAGTTGGGTGAAATTCTAAAGGTTGATGGAGTGAGTTGGGATATCTGAGAGGAAGGAGGCCCAGTTAATATTTATGTCGCCTAGGATGTAGGTTTCATTTTTGATGTTGGAGCTAAACCAAGAGAGGATGTCTTTTAGTGTTTTGGTATTGTCTCCAGGTGGGATGTAAATGGAGCAGATGCAAATGGATTTGTAGTTAAGTTTTAAAAAGCCTGCAGTCATTTCAGCATTGGCAAAGGTTGGGATGGGGTTGGTCAATGGAGTAAAGGTGAGAGTTGAGGGCTAGATAATAGCTACACCACCTCCTTTTCTATGAGGTCTGTCATTATGTATGATGTGGTAGCCAGGGGGGAGGATTTCATTGTCTTTGATGGAGGATTTAAGCCAGGTCTCAGAGACTGTGGTTATATCAGGCTGGTTATGAGAGAGCCAGGCATGAAGGTTGAGAATTTTATTATGGAGGGTTTGTGCATTTAGGGTGGTGAGGTTGATAGACTTGGGTTTGTGTGGTTTGGAAGTTGGGTTAGGGTGGGTAATGTTGGGGTATGGACCAGGGTTAGGGTGGATGTTACCTGAGAGTGAGATATGAGGGAGAAGCTGTCAGAGGAGGTGTAGTGGGGACTGTGAAATATTGTTTTGCAGGGGGGGGGGTTCTTGAGAAAGCACTTAGGATAGGGTGTGGGGAGGGTGGGGTGTGGAGTATAGTATGTTTGAACAGATTGGATGGGCTGGAGGAATAGAGTTCTGGGGAGATCTGTGAATATGTGTGGGATGTATTTTGGAGGTTTGAGGAGGTGCTATGTGGGGTATGAGGCAGGGGTGTGTGTGTTGGTGGGGAGGTTAAGTTGCATAATATAGGTTAGGGATAATAGCAGGGTAGCTAGTAGTAAAGTTTGTGGGAGCAGGTAAGCATTGTTGTATGGGTGTGTGAGAGGTGGTGTGTGTATGGGAGTAGGCGGGGTGTGTGAGAATTGATGTGTGTATGGAAGTGGGAAGGGCTTGGTAGAGGGTGTATGTGATTGGTGTAGGTGTGTGTGGGGTGTGGTGTGAGGGAGTATAAATATAGAGGTACTGAGGGCGGGTGGTTATTGGGCGCAGGACTGAGCCTGCAGAGCAAACGGAGTGGGAAGAGCCAAAGGGAGGTAGAATGCAGGTCAGGATGGGAACAATCAGTAGAGTAGATAACAAGTTTAGAAGTAAGATATGCACAAAGGGAGAAGGGTGAACCCTAAGGACTAAAAGTAGGAGAAGCAGAATGTTTGTAGGGGAGTAGAGTAGAAAGTAGAGATACTGAAAAAACTATACTAATAAGTGAAAAAAGGTGCTACACTAAAGGTAAATGTAAATAAGTAGGTACAGGTTGGCATCTAGTGGTGAAACTGCGTAAATATAGCTATGGACCACGGTAGAACCCGGGGTGGGAAAGCACTGAAAGAGGGGCTTTTAGATGGTACACCATTTGTAACTACCATTTGTATTGATTGTAACATTACACAGTAAGATTGGACACCTTTTGTTAAGGGCCTTAAAGTAGCCAATAAATAGTTGGCTGGTGGCAGTAATAACTACCTTATATTTTGGGCAGAAGGGGGCATAGCTAGTAAACATATGGCAGCCTTTCCCAGGTGTGTATATGTGTGTGTATAAATCAAAGCTCAAAGTATGTATGTGTGTATGTGTCAGCTACTTGGGCTGGGACCCAAAGCACTGGTTGGATAGAGAGGGTGTTGGAGGTCTTGGCTTGGCCACCCAGCTGAGATCTCAACTCTATAGCTGTGCCAGTGGGGAGTCTTATTGGGGATCTGGAGAAAGAGGTAGAAACCAGCCCATGTACTGACTGTGGTCTCTGTGTGCTCTTAAGGGAAATTGCACTTGATGCAGTGAGCTGCATCTGGAAATACTGTGTGTGCACCTGTCATCCTCCCAATGTATGTCCCCCACTGATGCTAGTGGTGAGGATTGAGGCTCCTTCATTACTGGGCCAGAGATGAGGTGTTACAGATATAATGATCAGTTGGTTCTGAAATAAATGAACAAGAATAAGGCCTAGTATAAGAAACTCTTTTAAACAAGGCTTAAGCCAAGAAAGATCTCAATATTAGCTTGAAACACTGTTGTTCCAGCGAATGACTATTTATCTGCAGTGTAGAATGCAAAGAAAGTCCTACTGCCCTCTAGGTGATTCAGCTTTTAAACAAATTCACTACAAATAACTACCCTAAAAATGAAGATCTTCCTTCCATAGTGTATTCCTTCACTCTCCACTTTGGAATAAATGAGCCACAAGGAAATTAATTGCTAAAATGCTGCAGACCAATGAATAGATGCATTAATAAGGGAAATGAGGGATATCTAACTGACATACAATATCCAGCCCTTGCATGTAATTGGAAAATGCAGACGACAGCTCTGGTTTACATTGAGGAACTGCTGAAAGAATAATGATGCCAACACATATCAACTCTAACACAGAGGTTAAAAGCTGAATTGCAAAGGCTGACGTTAAGTAGCAGAAGAAGAACCGAAACTATAACAGTGAATATCTGTAAATTCCTGTGCAAGAACTTTCTCTCTCTTTATTTCACTGCTTGTTTTTCTTCAGGATGCAGCTGTAGTGAAAACTTGCCTGTAGTAAAGCTTTAAGGACAAGGTAGAAGGTGGAAATAAGAGAGAGAGAGAGAAGCCTTAATATTTCACTGCTACCATCAAATGTGACATTTTACATGCAGAGTCTGCAAAATAAAGATGGAAGTTACAAGGAGGCAGGCTGTCTATATCAGGTGAAATAATAGACTGTCAGCTGTTAATTAGATGCTTTTTTTGATATGTCTGTGTCTGTCTGTTCTTGTGTGTGTGTGTGTTCTTGTGTGTGTGCACATGCGCGTGTATGTGTGTTCTTGTGTGCACATGTGTGTGTGTGTGTGTGTGTGTGTGTGTGTGTGTGTGTGTGTGTGTGTGTGTAGAAAATTTTGCATATTTTCATCTGTGAACACACAGTGTTATCAGGGAAATGCATAACTCTTCTGGTAGCAGTTAAATGCAGGTAACAAGTAATTATCTTTCAAAAACAAGGCACTAGCTACAATTTCTGTCTGCCTTTATGCTGCAAAATAAATGTATTATTTACAATTTAAAAATTGTCAGAATGATTTTTCAGTTTTTATCTTTCATCAGCTTCATCAGAATGTTGATGGACATTGTCATGTTTTCTTCTGTTTTATGTCTCTGTAGCCCAGACAAATGCACAAAACATTACTGAATGCTTATGACCTTATTAGTGAAGTTCGTCCTGGAATACAGAAAGACGGATTAAAAACAGATGCAAGCTAAAAATGTTAAAGATACAACTACTCTCTGTTCTTTCTCTCTCTTTCTCTTGATTTTGTTTTCATATACAGGGAAACTGAATGCAACAATAATAATTTTATAGACTAAAGATATGTCAAGTGTGTTTTTGGTATTGGGACAGTTTATATTACATTTCCATTAATGGGGCAGCAGACAAAATGTGCCGTTGATCTCAAGTGAATGCTGCTTACGTTTTCCTTTAAACTTGCTCTTCGGCCTCACAGTACTATATATTTTATGATATCTCACTACTGCTTACTTAATCTTTGTGTCCTGGTTTTAATTTTCACTTTGTTGTCAGAGTACTACGGATTTTGGCTTGGAAGTCAGTGTTTGATGTGAAGTCACTGCAGCTAGTTTTACTTTTGTCTTTGTTGTGACAGTCTTAATGATTTTGTCAGATGTCAGTACTGCGTGTTGGATTGCTGTGTTCTGCTTTTAATTTTGTCTTGGTCTTCACAGTACTACGGCTTTCTCATCCAAAGGCACTGTTGCCTATTTTGGTGTTGTATTATAGGTTCATAGGTTCATACTAGGCTATCTGCCCTAGGGCATTTATAAGCCTAGCCAGAGTGTGTGTGGCTTTCACCACCCCTTAGGATGAGAATACTATACCCATTAGTTTGCCGTGCCTCTGTCCAGCAGTGACACAGAGATGATTCCCGGGGTAAACCTACGATCTCCCATCCACTCGTCAGGATTTCTCTTGAGCAGAGTCAGTGAGGGGCTCTGCCTCACATGGACTGGGATTCTGTTCCATAGTGTAGGGAGTCTCTGGGTGATGAATCTTTACCTCCAGCACGTCCTATTTATATCCGTGTTGAGGTTTAAGTCTCTTGCTCTCGTGGCTCTGGTGGATTTGGATTTTTTGAGGTGGAGCATGTCCATTAATTCTGGGTTGGACATGGCCTTGTATGTCAGGCACAGATCACCTCTGAGCAGACGGTATGCGACTGAATAGAGCTGGAGTTTCTTCAGTCGGGCATCGTATGACATATGTTTGAGCCCCTTTATCCTTTTGGTGAGGAACTTTTGGGGTCTTTCCAACTGCTGCAGGTGTCGGGTAAGGTACATTCCGAATGGGGCATTGTACTCGATCATTGGTCTGATAAATGAAGAGTACAGGGGTACAATGACCTCTCCTGATCTGGATGTGAATCCCTTCATGATCAGGTGGGCAATGTAGAAGGTCTTCCTAACCACTTTGGCAATGTGAGTGTCAAAAGAGAGGTTACTGTCAACTTGGGTCCCCAGGTCCCTGATAACTTCTTCCGTGTTTAATGGATTACCACCTATGTGGTAATTAGGGGTTACCTTGTTTTTCCCAAAGGGTATGACTGTACATTTTTTGGCATTTAGCTTAAGGCCATGGCTCTGGCACCAGTTATCCATTTCTATGAGACCTCTCTGGAGGATGTCTGTGTCTGATGGAGTGTCAATTATGGTGCCCAGTTTGCAGTCATCTGCAAATTTTGTCAGCCACAATCTCCCTATGTGTGACTGCACTTCAGAGAGATAAATGCTGAACAAGAGGGCGCCCAGGACTGAGCCCTGTGGGACACCGCTCATGACCGGCTTAGAGTCTGACATGGCACCAGCAACTCTAACCCTGTGTGTTCTGTCCTTGAGCCAGTTTGCAACCCATCTTGTGACATATGGGTTTACATCTAAGCTGGTGAGCTTTTCTATGATGCCCGAGTGGGGTATTGTGTTGAACGCTTTTGCTAGGTCAAGGTAGGCTGTGTGAACTGCCTTACCCTCATCAATGGCCTTAGTGACTGTTTCAAAAGTCGACCAAGTTCAAGAGGCAGGATCTGCCCTTGACAAAGCCAAATTGGGTAGGATCCAGTGTCTGTAGATCCCCAATGTCTTTATTTATGAGTTCCATTATGATCCTCTCCATAGCTTTGCAGACAAGGCTCGTCAAGCTTATGGGGCGGTAATTTCCAGGGTCCGTAGAAGCACCGCCTTTGTGGAGTGGGACCACAGTTGCCGTATGCCATTCTTTGGGTATGTATCCTGTAGTAAGGCTAAGATTAAACAGCAGCCTTATGTGTGGGTTTAGTTCCTCATTGAGTTCGTGTAGCACACAGCCGGGGACACCGTCCGGTCCCATTGATGCTGTGTTTTTTGCTTTAGAGAGAGCAGCTCTCATCTGGGCATCTGAGATGTTTGGGAGGCTAGACTCTGGTGTGATAGATATTTCTCCTTTTGGAAATTTGCACTGAACCTGTCTGCCAGTATGTTGGCAATGTCTGTGGGTTCAGTGATTTTTTTATCATTTTGGACTAATTCTGAGCATATCTGGGAGCTTCCACCCAGGTTTCTAACATAGCTAAAGAAGGCCTTATGATTGTCTTTTGTGTCATTAGCGATTTTTCTCTCAAAGTTGGCCTTGGATGATTTTATGAGTGATCGTAGTTTTTTGCTAGTATTGATCAGAGATGCCTTCCCTTTTGGGGATTTTGCTCTGTCATGTAGTAGCTTTCTCCTCTTGTTGTAGAGTTTGTTTATGGCTGGGGTCCACCAGACTGGGCGCCTGCCTTTGGTGGAAAGGGTCTTGATTTTATTAGGGATTGCTTGATCCATACATTCCTGGAGGTGCTCGTAGAAGGCATTTGTAAGGGTTTCAGCAGTGTGGGTTGTGGTTTCCACTGGCTCGGGGGCCTTGAAGGATACCACTCCAGTCTTAAGAAGTGTGAAGTTTGCTTTTGAGAAGTTCTTCACTGTGGTCTTTTGCTGGGGTGGGGCGGGATGTGGATCTCCAGTGAGATTAATTTATGGTCTGATCTCACCAATGAGGGATATACTTCCAGTGTGGAGCATTTTGTCCCCATGTTTGTGATGATCAGGTCTAGTATATTTTCTCCTCTTGTGGGAATGGTGACTAGTTGTTCCATAGCATTTGAGTTTATAAACTCCAGGAACCTTTGGGCTAGGGTGTTGGGGCTTAAGTAATGTTCCCAGTCTATGTTTGGGTAGTTGAAGTCACCCAATATGATGGTGTTTGGAGAGACATTCATACTCTCCAGTGTCTTCAGGAAGGCTGTGTGGGTTTCCCGAGTTTGAGAAGGTGGTCTGTAGCATGTTACAAACTGTAGGGCAGTTTTACCTATGGTTAATTGCACCTGGATGGTCTCCGATGCTTCGTGCGTTGCCACTAACCTGGAGGTGTGGGTATCCTTTATGAATATGGATACTCCCCCTCCTTTTGTGATTCGGTCCAGATTTTGAGGCCGGAACGCATGATATGAGGTATAACTCATTTGGCCTTTCATCTCGGACTGCACTCATTTCACCCAAAGTCAGTGCCGTTTACTTTAACAGTTTTAGAAAGATTACCCGTTACTTCCTAAATACATTATAAATCACAGATGTTATCTTGTCAAAAAATCAGGAAGTGCTCCTCTTCACGAACATCTCCTGATTTGTAAGGATCACTGTGTTAACAATTCTAAATGTCTAATGCATTTAATGCATATTTGTTAGCCAAAACACACAGACAATGGGGACAAAGTCCTTAGAAAAAGAGGAATATCTGTTGAAAGGTTAAAGTGAGAATGGGGAGAAAGGATTTTGAAAAATAGGAACATCAGGTGAAAATGTCAACATGTACTTAGGCTAACATTATTGGTAGTTCTCCATGTATATTTCACTGCAACATTTCTGTTTCCTACAACTGCTGTCCTGTTCTGTTTCCTGATGACTGCTGCGCTGTTAATGGAAAAGTACCCAATTTATAGTAGAACAGAAACCTGTATAGCTTTAATAAACAAAATATGTTTTTATTGGTGACCTTAATATCCAAGCTTAAATGGGCATACTGAAATCTCATAAGGATGGTGTATATCTATGTCTATATCTATATCTATATCTATATCTATATCTATATCTATATCTATATCTGTATTTTTCTCTCTCTCTCTCTCTCTGTATAAAGTCCAAATGGGATAATATCCATTTTCAGCAGAGGTCCAGAGAGAAAGTTCCACATTCACATAATATGGCTAGAGTTAAATGACATATTTAGAAAACATAATACAGAAGAACAACACAATAAGTGAGTAAAAAATTAAGCTTCAGTTTATATAGTGTGAACCTATACATATATACTGCAAATATTTGGACAGATATAAGAAGCTGAATAAAAATGTTGTCAATAATTAAAAGTATTCATAAGTTGCAGTTCATAGAGATGACATTAAACCCACAGAGTACAGTCTTTGGAATAGAGATGACTAGATAATATAGCATAGGCTAAATTTTATTTCTCATGAATCTAACAAAAAGATTGACTATGTTCACTGAGAAGGAATTGGTAAGAAGTATGCTGGGGGTGGAAGGAGGGAGGGACTAGTCCAACCTGTGATAGTGTGGGTGCAGAGGTAAATCTTATTTACATGGTCTTTTAGTAGGTGCATATCTGTACTTATACGATCTATCTATTTATAATATATATCTAATCTATATCTGTATCTGTTGGGTTTCTAATACCATGATGGGAATGGATCCCATTTCTAAGTCATAGTATGATTAAAATTTGTGAAATAAGTATTGTTTCAATC
>NC_056729.1:107296774-107319274 GCF_019279795.1 Protopterus annectens
AAATAAACAAAAGACAACGGGCAGGATTCACGAAGCCTCCGTGTAAGAGTTATAACTCATACACGGAGGCTGCAGTTAAATGGAGTGATGTCAGCATGCTCTGCATATTCATGAGAGCATGCTGAATCACACTTAAGGCCAACACGGTCCATGTAAGACAGTAGGGGGCGTGTCCGTAGGCCGAGCCCTGTAAGCGGACACGCCCCCAGAAGAGGAAAAGTACCCAAAGTAAACACCCACGAGAGTCCACGGAAATGTGAATAAACAGAACACAACACATGCCCCCACAGACTATGAACAGAAAACATATAAATAAACACGTTTTATATATTTTTTAAATTGTAAAAATGTTTAACCGTGAGTGCGCTCGTTTGCTGGTGTGCCGTAGCACAGCTACAGTTAGCAGTCAGTGGGAAAGCATATAAGAACTAAATATGCAAAATAAGCCAGGAAGCAATAGCGTAGCGGTAGAGATGTTGGCTGAAGAGCAGGCATTCATGGTTCGAGCCCCCACAACACCAATTTTTTTTTTTTTTGCAAAATAAGCAGGAAACAAGTCCCTGACAAATATGTACACATAAAACCACAATTTATGTAAAATGTAATGAAATAGCCCATTTATATTGAAGAAATGTGAGGTAACAAAAGAATAAAAAATGCCAGATGTGCTCATAGCTGAGCTACGGTTTAACAGAGTGAGTGCATCTGCCCGTAGATGAGCAGTGGTTTAACTGGTGCAAAATGAGTGCCCGTAGCTGAGCAGTGGTCTAACATGCTAAATCTATGTGCCCCTAACTGAGCTGAGCGTAATATGTGTGCCGATAGCCAAATGAGGCTTAAAGCAGCATATCCCATTTGCGCGGAGCTGCGCACTGCGCAAACAAGCTAACCGACGGGCAATGTTGAGCAAGCCATATCAAAACTGCCTTTACACAGACACACCCCTCAGCATGTCTAGACAGTCATGAAAAATAAAAAGCAGTGGCCAGGTTCGAACCCAGGATACTATACACCATAGTCAAGGTACAGAACCACCATAGTCAAGGTACAGAACCACTCAGCCATGACAGCAGTACCTTTAAATGCAATAATAGCTAATATATAGGAATGAATACAAACTAGAGCATGACAATGCAGGTTTACTGAAGTTGATACAATTCCAAAATGGCCAATCACAGATATGTGCGGGAAAAACGGACTATATAAGCCCCATAGGTGGGAATACACAACATAAACGATTGTAGAACTGACCTGCAGGCAGAATGACAGGAGTAGGAGAGGGTAGTTGCTTTCGAGCACAGAGGTGGGGTGTTGAGGAGTCCAGGTACATGGTCTGGCTCCTAGTCCATAATCATGAGGCCCAACTCAAGCAGGGCCAGGTCCTCTGGGGAGCATACAGGGCTGAGGCGTGGGACCGGTTGGCTCATGATCTCACCAGTGCCACAGGGATTCCAAGGACTAGTGAGCAGGTCCGTCACCACCATGCGGACCTGAAGAGACACAAGCAGGACCAACTGAAACTTTGGTTCCAGGAGGCCTGGCAAACACCCAACGCCCCACTACTAAGTAACATTTAATTATGTATGTAAGAAATTAAACTAGCTGATATTATGGAGATGTGTATTCCAATATTACTTCATTTATATTACAGCTGCAGGTGTCCGTTCTGCGAACCGCAGAGCCTATGGCGATAGGCTGGTGCGGTTGCGCCACCAGGCAGGTCAGTAATCCACTACCAGTAACTGTAAAGAAATATAAAAGTATGACAGTCAGCAAAAGAGTGCAGTGTAGTCAGTAAGGAATAAAATCTGCAAGTAACAGTGTGAAAGTGTCTGCAAGTATTGCTTGATTACAAAAGTGAGTTTCAGCCTGTAAGTTAAACCGAAAAATGAAACTGTCTGACATATATTCTGAAATAAAAATGCCCTACCTATAAGAAAATAGTATACAACCTGCAGCAGGCTGAAAAGTATAGCTGCAGAAGATGATGAAATCACATGTGTGAAATATATCCCTGTGGAAATACTGAAACATGACAGAAGTGAGACTGCTGGAAAGGATTGTAATAACTACAGGTAAAACATGTCAATAAAGCCTAGAAGTAAGTACCATCCTGAATAGTAAAATGAAAGCAAGTGAGAGAGTGTGAGAAAGTGTCATGAATCCAGCAATACAGTAGTAATAACCCCTGAATAAAGTATACTGCAGTCAAGACAGAATGAAATGCATGTGAGATTCAAAACCAAACAGCGAAATCTGTTCAAAGTGTTGCTGCATCTGGAATGTGTATCCCAAAATCTGGATATGTTGCTCTCAGTCTGCAATATGCAGATAGGATGATTGTCTGATATACCAAACATCCACACTTGTCTACAGCTATATAAAGCAAATGTAGCAGGATGATGTAGCTGAACAAAGCTAGATATGAATGTGTATGAAGAACAATAAAATGTATATTGATGTTGCAGTAACAGTCCTATCACCAAGTTGAAATAGTTATCATATAGGAAACTGTAGTTAGAACAGTAGTGTGTATATAACTGTAGCTATTAGAAATGTACAGCATATGTATTGTTATTCGAAGGTGTTAATATTACTTTCTTTACCCCACCCTATAACCACATATAACCCATTCCACGTGAAAATGGTATGTGCAATCACAATTAACACCCCCGGACGTTTGTCCTGTTGGGTCATATATATTTGCATGTCCGTTGATGCATCTGCCCTGTTCATACATCCACACCTGATGGCCTGTTGCCATCAATTAACCCTGCATGTTGTTGGACTGTGTATTTCTGTTCATATTATGCATGTGTTATGCACGCTGTTCAATGGTGTGAATATCTGGGTGTTTGGTTAATGGGAATACTAATGCATGCTGTTACAACTAATTGTGAATGGTATTATATGTCACTAACCCAAACTGTCATGACATAATGCAAAACATAGGACGACAGGGAAGGCGGGTTCCAGCGGACCCACCTCTCCCACCTCAGCTGGCAAGTGCACCTGGCACTAGTGCCGAGTCCGGACCCTCCTCCGGTGGCCCTGTGCCACCTGCGGGTGGAAGCGCTGCAGGGGATGGGGCTCGCCCCCCCTCTGCAAGTGTGGCCGGAGGAGAACCACCACTCACCCTCCGTGGCGTCTGGACTGTGGTGCGTAGGGAGATTCAGGACTCTGTTCTCGAGCCCCTACGCCAGCTCGAGGCACGGGTGGCGGAACTAACGGGCATGCCTGTTGCCCCGCCTACACAGCCCCAGCACAGCCCTGTCCTGGGCAGTGAAGGAACAGTGGCAACTGCCTATGGGTGGGGATATCAGTTCCACTGTTGCCATCTGTGGGCTCATGGGCTCTGGATATCCAAACCTCCGTCCCCGTCAATTGTGTAACCCCCCACACGTGTCATACACCGCCCCTGTATGCGTCTTGTTTGTCTTGTCTGTTTACCTACCCAACCTACCTCCCCAGCTGTACCGACTTCCTTCACCTGACATACCACTCTCACCTGAAAAAAAAAAAAAAAAAAAAGGGCACTCTGTACCCACAAAAAAATTACGCCCCATACATAGCTGCCCATTCCGCACACATGTCTGCTGGACATGGAACCTATCAATTACAATTGGCTGTACAACAAGTATTATTGTTGTCCTGACACCTCTCTCAGGGGTGGAAGGTTTCAAATGTCACACCAAATTACATACATATGCACAGCTGTTGCTGATGAACAAATGGGCAGCTATGGGCCTTACCTACATCCCTCCTGCACATCCCAAGCTTGTTTCCCTACTGTCTTACCCTCTTTGTGACCCCTTTTTCACCACTTTCCTGTCTCCCCATTTTCTTTTCTTTCAAAGAAAATAGCGCAGGTGTGCGCCAGAGTAAGCACCGTTAAGCGGTTGTAAGCGGGTGTCTTGTGAGCTAACCGCCAGTGCGCATGCGTGAGCTCCGCGCAAACCAGCGCTAACCCGGTTACAACTGCTTAAAAGTGCCTTAGTCACTTTGATTGACAGGTCCTGTACTCAGTTCAAAAGCAAAATAAAATCCCACTGTCAGTCCCGAACCCAGGACCTTGGAAACACTAATCTGTACGACCTACCACTAATCCATGACTCTTATACAAAAACATTGTGCTAAAATAAATATAACATGTAATAGTAGGGATGAATGTAAATGGAATATAGGATGTGTAGTACACAAAGCATGTCATTTAAAATTACTGTCAAAACTACTGGATTTCCATAATAGTAGTTTGTGAACAGAAACAGCCATGCTAGTTGGCAGCTTGTAGATAATAAGGTCAGTTAAAGTACATACATAAATGTATGTATATGTACATATATATATATATATATAAATATATATCTATATATAGTTGTAGGAGTCAATGTGCATACACACTTGCTACAGGGAACATGAGAAAGGAATGGAGAAATGTGAATATACAACACAGCCTGAATCATGATAGAGATACTAACCTTTACACTCACAGAACACTGTCCACAGCATACCAGCATGGTCCCCGCCCTCACAATCTGAAAGGGCAACGCCTATCCCACATACCCTTTTATAGCACTGACCTGAAATCACAGTGAGAACTGCAATCAGTACACAACTGGCTGTATGCAATTAGCAAATGCTGGCTTACAATTGGTGCAGAGGCCATCACATGGACCTATGCAGATACCTACAAAAGCATCCAGTGCTAACATTCCCTACATGCAATACATTCATTGCATTGTCTGTAAGCAGACAGAGGGAGAGCGAGAAGTGAGAGAGGGAGAGAGAGAGAGCAAAAAAAAAAAAAAAGATTAGACACTGTGACTCTGTCACCCGAAGCTGTCAGCACTGACAGTAGCAGCAGCAAACAGAAGCTGTGGTAACGCAACCAGCTGCGACAAACAAAGGTAATGCAAAGTAGCAGGTTAATAGTGTGCATACTGTGAACCCTCCAAATGTGTCATAGGTCTGTATCCATAGGTATGTCCATGTGATATGTTGTGTGTACGTAGTTCCACCAAAAGGGGATGACCATACATTACATGTCAATCAGTCTTAGGCCATGATCCTGGCAGCAGTTGTCTGTGCTTTGGCCCAGCAATGGCTGTAGTGACTGCTTTGAAAGGTCAGCCAGGTTCAAAAGTCAGGATCAGCCCATCCCAAAGGCACACTGGCTGGGAACAAGTGTCTGCAGGTACCCGATGTCACTGCATATGCATCCCATACTGCATAATTCCATAGCTTAGCAGACCAGGCCCGATATGCATATGATGTGGTAATTCCCAGGGTCAGTCAAGGTGCCCCCTTAGTGGTGTGGGACCACTGTTGCTGTATGCCACTGTCCAGGTACATATCCTGCAGTACGGCCAAGATAAATTATCAGTGTTATATGCGGTTGTATGTCCTCTCGGAGTGCCGGTAGCACACATCCAGGGATACCACGAGGTCACAGTGATGCTGTGTGTTCTTCTCTGCTGAGGGCGGCCCTCACCTGGACATGTGAGATGATAGAGAGGTTACATCCAGCTGTGATAAATATTTCAACTGGTGGGGGAGAAGGAGGGGGGATATGTGCACCGAACATGTCTGCAAGATTGTTGCCAATATCCGTGTGTTTGGTGAATGTTAAGTAGGTGTGTATTAACACAGAGCATATCTGAGGCATGTGGTCCATATGTGTAACATAACTGAAGAAGGCCTTGTGGTCATCCATAGTGTTTGTGTCCATTTCCCTCCCAGAGTAGGCCGTAGCCATTGTTATGATGGAACGTAGCGTAGTACCAGTGCTGACCACAGATGCCTTCCCTTAATGTGAATGTGCTCTGTCCTGCAGTAGCCTCCTGCTATTGTTATGCAATCTGCCTCTGTCTGGGGTCCACCGGACAGGATGCCTAACCTTTGTGCATAGGGTCTGGGTTAGAAATGTGTGTGCAAGTTCCATGCAATCTGTGGCATGTCCGTGGTAAGCATTTGCAAAGGGGTCAGCAGTGTGGCTTGTGGCTTCCACTGGCCCAGTGTGCTGCATGGATACCATCTCAGTCCCAGCAAGTGAATAACTGTCTAATCACATACATATCAAAGTAGTCTACTGTGCTGGTGGTGGTGGTGGGATATGTATATCCAGGCCGAGTAACTTCTGTCCACATCACAGTAGTGGATGGTGTCCCACATACAGTACCTTGGGATGAACCCCCAGAGTGAGGTTGTGCATTGCACCTGTCAGTGTGTGCTGACCGATGGGGCATGCTACTATGTTGTGTGGAATGTGGCAGGTATTGTTGCACAGGTGTTGGCTGAGCACTGATATCTGGCCATGTACCTGTGTATCTACCATGACACACACACATGCAACATATGGGAGTAGTAGTATATTACTACACATGAGTATCATGTATAGTATGTGTGCCATATATTGCTGACATGGTCTGCTGATATCCTGTTTGTGTTCTCTTCCAGGGAGATGGCGCAACAGTGTAACCCCACCTACTCTGTGGCGGAAGATGAGGAGATCCACCAGAGCCTGGTGCTTGAGTATGACATCCTGTTTTCCCGCACCAGTCAGAATCAGCAGGAGAGGGCCGCACTGTGGCAAGACCTTGTCCGTAGGGTAAATGATATTGGCACACATAACAGGACATATGAGCAGGTACGACATCACTGCAGTGATTTAATCCGAAGTGTCTGGCAGCGTGCATCAGATATCCACAGGCAACAGGTCGCCACAGGAGGTGGGGTGGCCACACATCCCCCCCTCACCAGACTGGAGGGGCTACTCCTAAGTGTTGTGGCTCCAGCCCCGGAACACCAACAGCAGTACACCTGCATTATGATGGAGGCTGGTTCCACACAGCAGCACGACATGGAGCGTGCAGGTAATATGCCATATGTACACTTGACTGTTCTGTACACTGTATCATATGCAATATCAATGGCACAGTTGTGCCCACTGACATTAATCTCATCATTTCTGCAGGTCCTTCCAGGGTTACAGCAAGGCAGGCCATCCATGCTGGTGAGTGTGTTTAACATAACCTATAATAGTCCTGATAATGCTAGTAACAGTAGTGTAACTCAGTAGTGCTCTGTGTGTATACTGCGGGGTGTGCATGTGTGCATGTGTGCAGGTGTGCCTGTGCCCATGTGTGCATGTGTGCAGGTGTGCCTGTGTCCACGTGTGCATCTGTGCATGTGTGCCTGTGTCCACGTGTGCATGTGTGCATGTGTGCATATGTGCCTGTGTCCACGTGTGCATGTGTGCATGTGTACACGTGACCACGTGTGCATGTGTGCATGTGCCCATGTGTGCATGTGACCACGTGTGCATGCGTGCATGTGCGCATGTGTCCATGTGTGCATGTGTCCACGTGTGCATGTGTGCATGTGTCCATGTGTGCATGTGTCCACGTGTGCATGTCTGCATGTGTGCATGTGTGCATGTGTGCCTGTGTGCATGTGTGCATGTGTGCCTGTGTGCATGTGTCCACGTGTGCATGTCTGCATGTGTGCCTGTGTCCATGTGTGCATGTGTGCCTGTGTCCATGTGTGCATGTGTGCCTGTGTCCATATGTGCATGTGTGTCCATGTGTGCATGTGTGCATGTGTGTATAAGTGCATCACTGGTAACAATGTCTGGAGACTGTAAACTGTGTTTCCTGTCTTCCTCCCACAGGTTCTGGGGCTGCTCTGGTGACCTGCAGCAGGGAACCTGAATCCTGTGCCACGGCTACTGGTAATGATGATATTTGTGTAATGGTACAGGAAGGTGTGTCAGGGTCTGCCATTGGTCAGCCAATTGACAGTACACAGCTGTCAACCCCATCATTGCGCACAGTCATCCTGCCTGTACATCCTTTGTCACCATTGTCCCTAGGTGATGGACAGGATACAGCGGGCATAGACCAGGGTAATGTGGTACCTGTGGCACATGCGTCCCCACACAGCAGCCATGGGCAGGGTCCTCCGATGGTACCACACAGACAGTTGCCCATGGGTTCTCGTGGGAGCATCCGTGGGCGTACTGCCTCTGGCTGACGTGCCCAAAGAGGTCTGTCAACCTCAGCTATGTTTCGGACTGTCATGCAGGCACAGTCACGTATGGAAAGGTACACCAGACAGGGTCTGAGGGAGCTGAGAGCATGTCGCACAGCCATGACAGACAGTATGCGTGACATTGCGGATGCTATCCGTAACTTCACCGATGTCATAGACAGACAGTTGTGGGGACATATTACAGCAGTTCTACAACCAGATGTCCATGATCCAGGGCAATGGTGGGCATTTGCGATGTCGACGTGGCCGTATGCCGGCAGCAGCAGCAGCTGGCAGTCGGCGCAGATGACAACAGGCTCACGCATCCCCCCATAGTGCCAGCAGCAGCCCCAGCAATGCTGGGTCTGTGCTGTCATCGGAACGCCCCAGGAGACCACGTGCACGTGGTTCTGGACAGTCCCAACAGGGACTTGTGTCCAGTCAACACACTCCCACTTCTGATGACAGCCGTGTCCGTGCACACAGACACTGATCTGTATGGCCTGCCAGGTGCAGTCTGTGGCTGCCCACAAACCCCTGTATATGGCAGCCATGAGGTGGAACTGTGTGCGTGCATACACACATGCAAAATGTTAACACCTAGGGCAACCACATACATGCACACACTGCACCAACACTGCCCCACCCTGTACTGCTGCCCCTCACCAACACACATACACACACATGTCAATTGGTGGTATCAGTGGCTGAATCAGGCATACCTAATCCACACCCTGTGCATATGATGACACTGTGCCACCTCCTGCAATCTCCAACATCATTGCGGGAACAGGTAAACACATTGCTGATGCACAGGGTGACTACATAGAAGTGTATTAGTAGTATCATGTTTGTAACAGTACAGTGTGCTGCTATGACTGTGTGTTTATCCCAGCATGCCTGCTGCAGTAACTGTATGAATGTCCTGAATTGTTATCTGCACCCATAGTACATACCAAAGTATAACAGCTGCACATAATTGCATGCCGGTGGTAAGGTTGTCAACAGATAGCCGCATACATGGGTAGCACAGGGGAAAGCTAACGCAAGTAGTGATATGCAATGGTGGACATGTACAGTAATGGTGTCAAGTTGCCCACAACGACTATGCCATGTGGATGTTGGCGCATGTAGATATGTGTGCAGTACCAATGTAATCCAAATCACAAATAAGTATGACATAATATCAGTTCTACCATGGGCATCTGCGCTGCGTATTCCTGGGTACATGTTGATAGTGCCTACATATTTGCATTGTTACTTACTGTTATTGTTACCCCTTCTTTGTTGTATAATGCACTACTTCCAGCCCTGTTTACTGTAGCTTTGTTTGCATGCATGTTCTCTTGGGGTTCCCTGGAACACTGCTTACACCTGCAATGCAGAGTTACAGTGCTTCTGTAGACTTCTAGTGACATCTGCATAACTTTACACATGACAGAACGTCACTGTCTGTCCTGTACGCATGTACGTTGCCTGTGACACATTGCACACGTCTTACCTGGCATTTACCCACTTGTGCAGTCATATATGTCAGTGCTATGAAACAGTAGCGGTAGACCCACACATACACACCTTCAGTATGTTGTTCCCCATTGGCCCTATGTGTTGGTACTCACCATGGCAATCACACTACTAGGGTAGCATGTGCAAAGGTAACCTGTGAATCACCTCTATGGTCCAGTTGTGGTTTATGTGAGTCATGTGTCAATGTCACAGCTGCCACATGTATGCAGTCAGCCATCACCCTTGGCCAGGAACGTACAACACATGTGTGGGATGCCACCACACAGCCAATCTGGGGACTGGTCTCTCTGAACCCAGTAATGCCATACCCTGTCAGGTGGCATGTCATATATACTACAACCTGGACAAACGTCAACCCCAATCCCTGCTGCTACTATTGATAATACCCCTGAAGATGTTCCTGATAGTTTTGACCAGTTCTTTACTGAGACATTTCAGGCCCTAGCTAGCCATCTACCTCCTAGCTCCCCTGGTCCTGAAAGTAGCACCCCTAGAAAACTACTTGCGTTCAGCTGCCAACCAGTCACCACTTCACTTCTCCGTACCTTGATTAAACAGTGAAACCCACTACACTTTCTGCCAATCAACTCCCTGCCGAGTACCTATCAAAACCAGATGATGCTATTGCTTACCCCGTCTCAAAGGTAATCAAAGGAACCATGGTAGAATCTAACTTTCCCACCATCTTGAAAATGTCATATGTAATCCCACTTCACAAAGGAGGCAGCTCTACTGAATTCTCCAATTATAGGCCAATAGCTATACTCTCTCCACTTGCAAAGATTATGGAAACTTTCGTCATAGACAATTCATGCACCACCTAATCCAAAATCGCATTATGGCAGACACTCAGCATGGCGTACGTCCTCATCACAGCACTACTTAAGGCCTCCTAGCCTTTACTAACACCATAAACCATACTTGCAACATTAATTATATATCCTCAGCCCTCTTTTTGGATCTTTCCAAGGCATACGATATGGTTGATCACCAACTTGTACTCCACACCCTGCAAACACTGTCTAGATACTGGAGCCTTCCAATGGTTTCAATCCTACCTGCATGGTCGACAGCAGGCTGGCCTCTGGCAGAACAAACTCTCTAACCTTCTACCTAACACCCTCAGAGTACCACAAGGCTCTATACTAGGGCCCTTGTTGGTCTCCATCTTCATTAACGACCTTTATACTGTCATCCCAAAAGTCAGCTGTATCCAATATGCTGAAGACGCTACTCTGATCTGCTCAGCCACATCTCCAGTAGAGTTATGGTCAGCTGCCCAGACCACCTTTAATACAATAGAAAACTGGCTTTCTGAACATCGTCTGATCCTACATCCCAAATAAACTAAACTGCTGTTATTCCACCAACACGTAGGTCTACCACTTTCACCGTTACCATAACATCAACTGATGGCACAATAATCTCCCCTGACCCATCTCCGAAACTATTAGGTGTCATCATAGACAATAATCTCAAATGTGACCTACATGTTAACCAGATTATCAAAGCCATCAATAGAAAACTAGGGTCATTTTACAGAATTAAAGCCTTCCTAGCCCCTCCAGCTAAAGGTGCCATAGCTCGCTCACACCTTGTTTCAACGCTTCTGTATGCATCCCCTCTACTCTCAAATATGAACAAGACTGTCCTTAACAAACACTCAATTTGCTACAACCACATTGCCAGGTTTGCCACTTGGCTGCCTTTTAGGACACATCATTGCATCGATCTAAATTAGCTTGGTTGGCTTGCAATACCCAGCCTAATACAGTATAACCAACTGATTATGGCCTATAAAATCCTCTATAATCCAGACAATACTCCTGCACTTCAAATATTATCACCCCCTATAACAATCCTAGACTGCTTCGATCCTCTAACAAATTACTACTTCAGACTAGCAGGTTTAATAACACAGCCGGTGATTCTGTCTTTGCAAACCCTGTAAGTAGATCCTGGAACTCACTTCCAGCTGATATTACCCTACTGTCCACCTTAGGTCAATTTAACAGTAGACTCAAACAACATTTGTCACTTAACTGGCTATGTCAATGTATCAAGCCTGGCTAACTCGAATGTGTAAAATCTGTGAACCACTTTACTGTGTAATTTTAATTTAATCCTGACTTGTGCTCAGGACTAACATTAACCTGTGGAACATGTTTGATTTGCTTACTTATGTAATCGCTGTAAATAATCTGTTTGTAATATGTAATGCTAGTATTATGTAATGCTGTATCTGCTACCCTCGTAGCTTGTCTCCACAGGCCTCCCCTGGAAATGGACATGCATCCAGTCGGTCTATCCCAGTCAACAAATGTAGGATAAATACATAAATCAATAAAATATATTACAGTGACTACAATACAAGTCAGACATTGACACGCACTGACAGCATGCTGAACACACTGGGGCATACGTGGGGACTCAGAATAGCAGCCTGCCTGGGCATCACACACCTCCGCAGCTGGCACACAGGCATATGTTCCATCAGAACAGAGCACATGCCACACATGGCACGCACATCCCCTGTGCCACACACTCACAGCCTGTAGGGCTACACAACACACCTGCTACAGATGTGTCAGGTACCTGTCTTGTGTGCTGCACTGGGGTCCTGCTCAACAGGCTGTATCTGGTGAAGGTCACAGTGATAGGCCTCAGGGGCACTATGGTCCACCACAGCACACATGCATACAGGTCAGTCAGAGGCATGGACAGATATCACTCACTCATTGACCATGCCAGTATGGCTGCCTGAGACATACCTCCCTGGACTACATGATAGGGAACATAGAATGGATCTCTCAGCATGTGGCACAGGCCAGTATGAGCCTGATGCTGGTTGCCAACATACCCTCACCAGGTATTCTACCACTATATGTGGGAAGGGTGTTGTATGTCTACATTATGCTCAGTCTCCACTGTCATTCATAGGGTATCCACTGGCTGTCAACGTGTGCTTACATGCTAGGGAAGCCACAATGATGTGCAAGGGTCATCTTGCACATGACACCCATGGCCTGATGTATAATGGCAAAGCTCCTTGGTACACACATACTGCCTTATGCTGCAGGACATGGTTTACATAGCAACCTCCGTGGGTATCACACAGGTTAGGACACTAACAGTGCTGCTACACAACAACAGCAGTGTACACCGGAAGATGCATGCACCAGACACTGCCCTCAGCATGGTGAACTGCAATGTCTGTGCAGTACCAGATTCATGATTCATGGCTCACAGGTGTTACCCATCACTGACAGGTTATGCCCCATACCATGCCTGTCGTCCTCTACACATGTAACACACATGGATAGGGGGGTGGTATCCCAAGGTAACACAGATACACACACCTCCAGGTTGTTGGCACAGCACAAACCATCAGGGCCTACTCATGTGCAGCTAACAGTGTGTCGGACTGCCATCTGGTTCATAGCCTGGCACACACAACCCTCCCATACACAGGAAGACCACCTATCCTCCATAACAACACTGGCAATATGACAGTCTCAAGAACTGTGTTTATATGGCCGGACTGCATCCAGCCAAACATTGTGTGTGAGCATTACTGTAGCTACAACACACTAGTTGAAGGGTTCACAGCATGCGGTCACCGAATTGCAGTGGAATGACATGTTACCACTACCACAACAGGTGGGAACATGCAGCACCTGTACATCGACTACATGTACACTATATGGCCCAGACCAGATGTGTATCCCCTGCTGTAGGTCTTTCACCATAGACACCCACACTGTATAGAGACATACCACGTGCGGACCCTGCACAGTAGGTCACAGTCATATTGGCATACATTGCAAATACCATTTATCCACTCGAAGCATGTGTCAGACATGGTAACTACTGCAGGTCACAGGTATTTATGTGTATGTGTCACACACATACATCATGTGTGCAATGCCATTGCTGGTTTAGGCAATGGCATGCATTGTTATGTACAAACACCCACACAAGGTCATACTGTGTGACACAACCACACGTGACAGTTGTGGGTTACCAAAACATACCTATCTGTACTCTGACAATGGTAATAGACACAGTAGCAGAGCACACTATTGGCATTACTAGCCAACTAGCCCTGTTTGGCTGTGCTGATAGTGTGGTGACATCCCCTGTGTTTACTGGAGGAGTATGCAGCATCTGGTGTATTGTAGTATTTGCCAAAAGGATCTGTTTGCTCACACTTGCATTTACACACACCCTACTACCCCACACACATGCACACTTGCCATTTGCAGGATTCATTCCCCTACCTAACTAAGTCATGACACGTGAGAGAGACGCATTAGCAAAGCGCACTATTCGGTTTACTAGATAGCTCCTCTTCTCTGGCTATACTTATAGGGTGCTGACAACATCAGTATTTTGAAAGGGTAATGTGCATCAGGTAGTGTGATCTCCTGATTGCCAAAACTAACATGTTTTTCATATGGAAATGCACACACACAAACTCCCCACATCCAAACACACACACATGCCATTTACAGGTTTTAAACTCCTACCTAACTACATTACGATACTCGGGAGAAACGCATTAGCAGAGTGCGCTATTCACATTACTGGGAGGCTTCCCTTCTCCTGCTGTACTTATAGGGTGCTGACATCATCTGTGTTTAGAAAGGGGAGTGTGCATCCTGTAGTGTGTTCTCCCAGTTGCCAAAAGGGGGATTTCCTTCACACACACTAACCCCCCTCATCCAAACACACACACTTGCCATTTGCAGGATTCAAACCACTACCTAAATATGTTATGACACTCGAGACGGATGCATTAGTAGAGTGTGCTATTCGCATTACTGGGAGGCTTCCCTTCTCCTGCTGTACTTATAGGGTGCTGACATCATCTGTGTTTGGAAAGGGGAGTGTGCATCCTGTAGTGTGTTCTCCCAGTTGCCAAAAGGGACATTTCTCTCACACAAACTAACCCCCCTCATCCAAACACACACACTTGCCATTTGCAGGATTCACACCACTACCTAACTATGTTATGACACTCGAGATGGACGCATTAGCAGAGCGCGCTATTCGCATTACTGGGACTCTTCTCTTCTCCTGCTGTACTTATAGGGTGCTGACATCATCTGTGTTTAGAAAGGGGAGTGTGCATCCTGTAGTGTGTTCTCCCAGTTGCCAAAAGGGACATTTCTCTCACACACACTAACCCCCCTCACCCAAACTTGCCATTTGCAGAATTCAAACCACTACCTAACTATGTTATGACACTCAAGACGGATGCATTAGCAGAACGTGCTATTCGCATTACTGGGAGGCTTCCCTTCTCCTGCTGTACTTATAGGGTGCTGACATCATCTGTGTTTAGAAAGGGGAGTGTGCATCCTGTAGTGTGTTCTCCCAGTTGCCAAAAGGGACATTTCCCTCACACACACTAACCCCCCTCATCCAAACACACACACTTGCAGGATTCAAACCGCTACCTAACGATGTTATGACACCCGAGATGGACACATTAGCAGAGCGCGCTATTCTCATTACTGGGAGGCTTCCCTTCTCCTGCTGTACTTATAGGGTGCTGACATCATCTGTGTTTAGAAAGGGGAGTGTGCATCCTGTAGTGTGTTCTCCCAGTTGCCAAAAGGGACATTTCCCTAACACATATTTGCACACACACACTAACCTCTCTCATCCAAACACACACATTTGCAGGATTCATCCACTACCTAACTATGTTATGACACTCGAGACGGACGCATTAGCAGAGCGCGCTATTCACATCACTGGAAGGCTTCCCTTCTCCTGCTGTACTTATAGGGTGCTGACATCATCAGTGTTTAGTAAGGGGAATGTGCATCCTGTAGTTTGTTTTCCCAGTTGCCAAATGGGACATTTCCCTCTCACAGCCTTTCACACACACAAACCCCACTCACCCACACACACACACTGAGCATTTGCAGGATTCGAACCCCTACCTAACTATATTATGACACTTGAGGGAGACGCATTAGCAGAGCACACTATCTGAATTACTGGGCATCTGTTCTGCACCTGTAGTATTTCTAGGGTGCTGACATTTTTATTTCTACAGAGGTATGTAGATGTAGTACTACCTGTCAGGTGGGGGATAGCATATATATGCATTTGCAGCCACCTACGTCAGGGTCAGATATGCACATCGCACTGGCAGGTTATGTTCTATACCATGCTTTGGGACCACAGGACCTGTAACACACAACACAACCAGTCCAGAACACCACACCCACATCCAGGACACACACTTAGCTTCCCTGGGAACAGTGCCAGGATATGCAGGTATTCACATACACCATTCCAGTTGTTAACATTAGGTACAGGCATATTGTGTGTGAGAACTACTCAGGCCTCTACCACTTTACCCTACAGCCACTACAATTTGTGGGTCCATGTGCTATGGCAGAACCACACACCACAGCCACATGGGTGAATACATATTGCACCTGTCCATCTGCAACGTGGGTACTCACTGTTCCACACCAGAGGTAGACCACCATTGTTGATATCTGACCATACCCACCTTTCCCTGGACATCCATATCTCATCTCCACCCCCAGGCAAGGTTGTCACTGCACACAAATTGTGTTTAGCACAAGCAGACTCTACGCTTGTGTAGACTGGGGTGGATAACTTCAGAGGACCCATGCTGGAGGACTATACTGGCCACTCAGCATAATCCTTGACAATTGCATCCTATGAGCATGTGTACAGTTTGCATTGGTCATGCTATCCCACATATACCCATGACTGCTCCACAACAAGACACCTGTCAGCTGTACACCGGCCATATATGCGCCATTCAACAGACAGAGTGACCTAATACATTGCAGAGCTGTAGCCCACAGAGGGAGGACATCTGTGGACAGTTCCAGCATGGCACTTCATTCACACATACTCATTACAACACAGTGTTGACAGTGGAATCGTCCAGAGAATGCAGATAGGGCTCCCCCAGTCTGTTATTGACGGACACCTACTGTCAGAGATCCTCAGCAACCCTCTCACAGCACACACTGACAACATGGCTGTGGCTTAGCACATTCAATCCCTGAGACCTCCACGGTGCCCCTGCTTGACAGAGGCACAGCTCACTAGCCTCACATGTTGCCTTCTGTGACCTACTTTACAGTGGCACGGTAGCCTACTATCCTGGGGATGCAGATGCCAAGCACACTCTGGCTGAGCTGTCATTCCCTGGGACAAGAAGCCTAGTATTGACCTCTACACCCATATGTTCAATTGTTGGATGCACAATATTTGTTGTGCTGTTCTACTGTTTGCAAGTCTTTATTGCCATAGCATTCCCTGTTCCTATGACCAACTTGTGTATCTGTGGCAGATGTTTGCATATGACGGCGATCCACTATATCACTTATGTCTCTGTGGTCATTTACTGTGTGCACTGGGCTGATTGCTGTGTTGTGGTCGGTTCCTGGACTGACACGTACAAATACCAGATATGTGTGGCCAACTGCTACACGGAGATATGGCCTAAGTGTGTGAGCATGCCCAGTTCAGCCTTTCCATGGCATGTTGTCTGACATATGCCTCATTTATCAAAGTGTGCGAGCATGCCCAGTGTGAGCTTTCCATATGTTGCACTCTGAAGTCCACCACATATTTGGGTGTGTGTGACCTTCGACATTATCGCACGTTTATGATTGTGTGTTGGGTGTCATGTTGTGTACTAACTGGCCAACTGCTTCATGTCTGCCACAACAGGGATTATACTGTGCCTGCAGGAATTGCATGGGATACTTTGCAGACAGTTCTCAACATACTTTCATAATGACCTAACACTGTAGTACCGTATAGTGTACTGGTTCGGTACTTTCACTGTGGTGGACAGTATCCTGGGCTTTAGTCCTATCACTGCTTGACATCTTCATAGTGAGCACAACAGACTGTGTAGGGGCCAGTTGTGCACATATGACCATGTTGCAATATGTTCAGATATGGACTACCTACACCAGGCTTGTCCAACATTGCTAGTGTATTCCACAACATTGGTGGACATTGGCAAACACTAGTGATGTTCCGTAGGCCATTTCTGATGGTAGTCACAGGGTGTGTTTGTCCTTTGACACACATTGTAACTGGAGTTTGCCATTACATATGTCATGGTTGGTATACTGTGCCTCTGTCTTCCTCTGACATAACAGTGATACCCAGGGTAGCCTACCATCTCCCATACACTCATCAGGATGCCTCTTGAGGGGTGTCGATATGTGGCACTCTGGCTGACCTGTACCAGGAGTTTACTGAAGTGTGGGGGTGCCTTCTGTGTTATGGATCATTCTGTACAGCTTGTCCTATGTATGTCAGTGCTGGGGTTCAGGTCTCTCATGTACATAGCTCACTGCCATTCAGATTGTACAAGGTGCAACATGTTCATTCATTCCAGGTTGGACATGGCTTCATACATCAGGCACAGCTTTCCTGTAGCTGGGAAGGATGGCGGTGTGTGGGGCTGCAGTTTGTTTACTCAGGCAACACATGGCATCTGTTCATGCTCTTTGCTACCCCTGGTGGGGTACTGTTGTGGACTTTACAGTTGATGGAGGTGTCTGCTGCGGTATATCCCACAGGGGCTATTGTAGTCAGTTGTGATGCTGATGGAGGATGGCTGCAGAGCCAGAGTGAGTTCCCCTTATCTACATCTGCCAGCCTTCATGTTTGGGTGGGTATATGGTACATGTTTCTGCGAACACTACAGACACATGTTTGTCCAGTGCAGGATATTTATCTCCTTTTGTACCCAGGTCTCACATTACATGTTAGGTACCTCATGGGTTAACACCTGTGTGGTAATTTGTGGGCACTTACTGTATATCCACGGTGGTTGTCTATACACAGTTCTGCGATTAGCTTGCTGACATGGCTATGGCTACAGTTGTCTGTTTGCAGGTGGCCCTTTTGTGGGTTGCTTGTGTCAGCTGGGGGTCGGATATGGTGGGCTGTTTGTACTCCTCTGCATACATGCTCTGTCACAGTCCTTCCATGTTGGCCTATACCTATGGGACATGTATACAGAACGGGGGGGGGCAAGACCAGGCCTTGTGGGATGCCACTCATATCTGCTTTGTAGTCTGACATGGATGCGGCATGTCTGACCATGTCAATTCTGTCCTTGGTCTGCTTTGCAACCCCTCTACTGACATAGGGGTGTATATTTAAGCTGGTGAACATATCCATACTGAACATGTACGGTATTGTCTAGGAGCATGTGCACGGTCCAGCTACGCTGTGTGGACCACATAGCCCTCATCAATGACCTTAATGACTGCTTCAAATGGGTCAGACATGTTTAGGGGCCGGTTCTGCAGTTACAACAGCCACAGTGTGTAGGGTCCAGTATCAGTAGGTCCACATTAGCCTTCTGTCTGCGGTACATACTGATCCTTTCCATAGCTGTGCAGAACAAGCTTGTCAGGATCCTGGGGTGGTAGTTTGGAGTATCCATTCAGGCAACACCTTTGTTGTGATGGACCACTGTTGTTGTACACTGCTCTTTGGGTACATATCCTGTGGTAAGGCTGACATTGGCCAGTAGTGTGATTTTGCATTCCATTACTCTTGGGGTCCATGTTGGCCTCAGCACAGGACACCATCACATACCTTTGCTGCTGTGTGTTCTGCTTTGCAGATGATGGCTGTTACCTCAGCATCTGCAATGTCAGGGGACCATCTGCTGGGATAGGTATTTTGCACTCGGGGGGGGGGTGTTTGCACTGCACCTGACAGGTTGTATGTTAGCAATATGTGTGTGTGTGTTTGGTATGTTGTTTGTAATATCTGTGTGATTCGGAGCATATCTGTGGATGCCCAACATGTTTCCTACCATCAGTTGGGTATGCCTTGTGATTATCCTTAGTGTCCTGTACGTTTTGTATCTTCATAGGTTCATGGGTTTATACTAGGCTAGACACCCTAGGCCATTAGTAAGCCTAGCTAGAGTGTGTGTGTCTTTCGCCACCCCTTGCTATGTTCAATTATGGCCATTTATGAGGTTCTTCACTGTGCCTCTGTCTGGTCGTGACACAGTGGGGACCCCCAGTATACATGTACGGTCATCCATCCACTTGGCAATATTCCTGTTGAGGGGTGTCAGTGAGGGGCTCTGCCTACCATGGGTTGGGATCCTGTTTCTGGGTGTGGGGAGCCTATGGGTTATGTATCTGTCCTTCCAGCACATCTTATGTCATTATGTGTTGAGGTTGACATCTGTGACTCTCACAGCTCCAATGGTTTTGATTTCCTGTGGTGTAGCATGTCCATTACTCCTGTGTTGGACATGGTCTGGTACAACAGACATACAATGCCTCTGTGTAGGCAGTGTGTGACTGCAGTCAGCTGGGGTGTCTACAGCCAGGCAGCATATGACATATATTTCACACCCTTTATCCTGTTGGTGGGGTAACTATGAGGTCTTCCGAACCGCTGCAGGTGTCACGTATGGTACATCCCATATGAGTCATTGTACTAGATTATGGGTCTGATAAGGGAACAGTACAGCGGCACAGTGACCTCTGTTGATGTTGATGTGAATCCTTTCATGATACGGTGTCCAGTATCAACAGTCTTCATAGCCACATTGGCATTGTGGCTGTCACATGACAGATTAATGTCGACCTGTGTCCCTAGGTCCCTGATGACTCCTTGCATACATAATGGTTTGACACCTATGTGGTTCTTTGTGTACCTTGTCTGGTATTTGGTGGGACATTCATACTGTCCAGTGTCTTCGGATGTCTGGGAGGGGTTCTTGTGTGTGAGAGTGTGGTCTGTTGCATGCTACAGACTGTACAGCAGTTTTGACTAGTTATGTGCACATGGGTGGTGTCCGCTGCTTTGTGCATTGTCAGTTACCTGGCTATATGGGTGTCTGTGCTGCATATGGATACTCCCCCTCCTTTGATGTCTTGGTGCAGGTGTTGGGACCATAACACATGGTATGTGGTATAACCTAGTAGTGCTGGTGTGCTATCACTAGGCCTGCAGCAGGCTTCTGTCACTGGACAGGCATCAATGTTCTCCATAATGGGAAGTGCCTCAGGGGCATGCATATTGCAGTTTACACATCTGGCATTGGTCAGCATTACCCTTATGTTTCCTACCACTTATGTTTTCTAGGGTGGTGGGTAGTCTTTTTGGCCTTGCCTACATACGGCTCTATGGAGGCGACAAAGGCCTTATCCAGTATCCAGACGCACACAGGTAACAGCTGACAGCCATTCCTGTAACAGCAGCATGGATTGTCATGCTTGACATCTCAAGCAGACACTCATTACACCCTCTTGGACTGACAGCTGTAACTGTGCCAGCTGTTAAACATGAGCATTCTGTGTTTGTACTGTGGCATCATTCTTGGTGAGGGTTGGATGCTGCACACAGCCAGTGTCATCCCGCCCTGGGGTACATACTCAGAGGGACCATCCATGTCTCATTTGATATTGACCAGGGAGGTACATCTCAGGTAATTCACACCAGCATGGACATTGAGTGCATCATATTTCTGCTTGCTTTGGGGTGACCTGCGTACTTGTGTTAAGTGGCATTTTGTGGCAACCTACAAGCAGCTTACTCTACCCTTTCCCTTGTTCAGTCTGGTGAGTGGGACAGCTGTGTGTCTGCCTATACAGACACCTATTACGACTGTATCAGGCATGTTGTTTCTCCTTCGGGCCTGTGGCTGTTTGGCACACCAGCTTTGCGTACTATTCGTTGCATGTGCTATGTTTGAAGGTTGTGGTTGCTTGTGATCTACTTTGGAGGATTCTGTTGGTGTGGTGTGTTTGTAATTAAGGCCTCCGGGAATATTTGTCTGTGTTTGTGTTTGGTTTACAGTTGTGATAGGTCTATGTGGGACTGGGTTTATGGTGTATGTGGTTACCTTCTCCTCCTGACTAGTGTTGACAGTACTGAGTTGTTGGAGCTCAACCTCTGGTTTGGATACATGGATGCATCTATCACATATGTTTGTATTTATTGGGGGGTGTTGTGGTTGTCTGTGTACTTGGTACTGGCGTCACATTGCCTCTGGATTCATAGATTATACTTGTTGTGGCTGGACTTAGTGGATTGTATATGTGGACATATGTTGTTGCCATGCTACTGGTCAGTGATTACTTCCCTTTTTATGTTTGCTCTATCATGTGGTAACTTCCTCATTCTCTTGCATGGTTTGGTAATGGCTGGAGGCCAGCATGCCAGATGCCTGCGTGTATGGCATTGTGTGTTGTTGTTATTTGTGATTGCATACTCCAAGCATTCCTGGCTGTGTTCATGGAATGCCTGTATAACATGTTCTGTGGGTGTGTCCCATATTCTGCACTTGCACAGGGCCTTTTGTGGATTCAACATCGGTTTTGAGGGCTGCAACCTATACTTTACACATGTTTTTCACTGTGATATTCTGGCCAGGGACTGGGGTCAGGGTGTGTATATCCAGTGTGATTACTCTATGGTCTGGTCTTACCAGTGAGGGGTACACTTCTCATCTTGCCATCCAGTACACATGTTGCTAATTATCACATCCAGTATGCTTACCCCTCTTGTGGGAGTAGTACATTGTTCCTGGGCATTTTGGTTTATGGAATCTGGGTAATTTTCTCCTACTGTGTTGGTGCTAGTACAATGCCGGTGTATGTCTGGGTATTTTCAGTCGAGCAATATAATGTGGTTTAAGGGGCTTGATATATTCATGTATTCTGACATAGGCCAGGTGCTGTTCCTGGTATTAGGACAGTGGTCTGCAGCAGGCTATATACTGCGAGGCAGTTTTAGCCATTGGTATTTGACCATGGATATTCCATGCTGCTTCTTGTTGTGGTACCAACATGGGGGTGTGGTTATCCTTGCCATTTCTTGCTAGTCACCCTCCTTTTGTAGCTTGTTCCATGTTTTGCGGCTGTACAGCACAGTATGAGG
>NC_056729.1:107324274-107339274 GCF_019279795.1 Protopterus annectens
CAATGCCATTATTTAAGAAAAGTAATTATTTTTTTTCTTAAATAATGTCATTGTATAATAGCAATAACCCACTTCTGGGTGTGGGTAATGCTGGATTTACCCACGGTTGGCTTTGTTCGCCCTCGGGACCAAACCACTCCAACCGTGGGTAAATCCAGCATTACACACACCCAGGCATGGGTTATTGCTATATTGCTGCTCTCCTTTAAACTTTCTTTTTTTTTTTTTGCAGGAGGCAAACACCCTGCACCCCCCAAACTTATATATACCAAGTCTGAGATCACCATACATTGAAGAAAAGGGAATTTACCAAGAAATATCAGACTCATTGTATGTAAGTCTGGATTTTTGGCCATTCATTCTCTACATCTCAAGACTTAGAAAAGCAGGTGTCAAAATTTCAAATGGTCACCCCTACATCTGTGTGTGTGTGTGTGTGTGTGTGTGTGTGTGTGTGTGTGTGTGTGTGTGTGTGTGTGTGTGTGTGTATGTGTGTATGTATATCTGAATTTCTGAATGTGTGTGAGAAACTATCTCTCTACATTTGTCAGTGAATGTATAAATGAAAACTCAGTGTGTGTGTGTGTGTGTGTGTGTGTGTGTGTGTGTGTGTGTGTGTGTGTGTGTGTGTGTGTATGTGTGTGTGTGTGTAGACAAATACTTATATAATGTGTGCACATATATATATATATATATATATATATATATATATATATATATATATATATATATATAATTTACTATTAATATTTCAACGTCGGAATGCCTATGAATTATTCGAACTACAGATGTTTGAATAGTTCATATGAGTACATTCCAAATGTTTGAACGTTATATTTGTGAATGTCCTGTGCATTCGCAAACATAAATGTTCGAAGGGATGTACAGAGATCGCGGTACAGTGCGGTTAGGGAAATACATTCCTTTCCTCACTGTAGTGCATTCTTGGAGTTGGAATATATAGTTAGGGGGAGGGGGGGTTGGGTGGGGCTTGCTCCCCTGCATAAATGGGATGTTAGGTGTAGGAGTTAGGGATTTACAGCAAGGGTGGCATTGTTGTTAATTCCTGTAAAATGTCGAATTTGACATTTTCGGCAATTACTGCAGATTTACGACTACCTGAACAGTCGTAAATCTGCAGTTTCGACATTAATTGTCAACATTTAAGTACGAAATTATTTTGACTTTCATACTTTTAATAGTAAACCATGTATAAATATATATATATATATATATATATATATATATATATATATATATATATATATATATATCCATATATATATATGGATCTACTTATCATGACAGAAAAGTCATTTGACAGAATTTAATTTGACCAAGACCAAAATACCTAATTTTCAAAATACTGAAAACTAATTTGACTGAATCGCATTTCACTGAAAGCTTACAGTGCTGATTTTCAAAATACTAAATTTTAAACCATAGACATGCACACTACAACAGCAATGACTAACTCTTTCCAGAACTTAAAAACTACTTACTTACCTTCTTAACATAAACTGGACAATATAAAACCAAACTAGGTAGGGGGCTACACCCCCCCCCACACCCCGCAATGCTCCAACCAGATATACTAACTCCAGGATCACACTACTGTGGGGAAAAGGGCATATACCTTTTACTTGCCTTACAGTACTTTACATGCTGCCACTACTGCTGGGAATGCACAAAACATCCTCCATATTATAGGTTCATAGGTAGGTACTAAGCTATTGGCCCTACGGCCAATACAAGCCTAGCCAAAAAGGTACCCTGGCTTTCGCCACCCAAGAAAATTATTTTCCTGTGCCCCTGTCAAGCAGAGCCACAGAAGTGATCCCTGGGGTGAATTTCCTATTTCCCATCCAATCATCAAGATTTTTCTTGAAGAGTGCTAATGAGGAGCTCTGTTTGACATAGATAGGTAGTCTGTTCCAGAGTATGGGAAGTCTCTGGGGCAGGAATCTGTCCCTCCAGCATGTTCTGTTTATTGTGGTGACAAGGTTTAGGTCCCTAGGGCGTGTAGCTCAGAGGGATTGGGATTTCTTTAAGTGGAGCATGTCCAACAGCTCTGGGTTTGACATAGCTTTGTATGTTAAGCAGAGAGTGCCTCTGAGTAGGTGATATGCGACGGTGTAAAGCTGGAGTTTTTTGAAACGGTCTGCATAGGGCATCTGTTTGAGGCCAGTAATCCTCTTTGTGAGGTATTTCTGCAGCCTTTCTAGTTGTTGTAGATGTCATGTGAGGTACATACCAAAAGGGGCGTTGTATTCTATAATGGGTTTAATGAGTGATGAGTAGAGGGGACCAATGACCTCTTTTTTTCTGGATGAGAAACCTTTTGTGATGAGGTGTGCCATGCAGAAGGATTTCCTGACCACTGTGGCAATGTGATTATCAAAGGAGAGACTACTGTCCACCTGTGTCCCAAGGTCTCTTATCACACTTTCAATGTTAGGTAGACTACCACCTATGTGGTAGTTCATGGGTACAGAGTTTTTACCAAAGGGGATGACAATGCACTTTTTTGCACTGAGCTTGAGGCTATGGCTTTGATACCAGGCATTTGTCTCAGTGAGGCCCTTTTGTAGGATGTCCACATCGTTAGGAGTTTAGATTATGGCTCCTAGTTTGCAGTCATCTGTGAACTTAGTTAGCCAAAGACCTTCTGTGTTAGCCTGTACTTCAGAGAAGTAGATACCAAACAGGAGAGGACCCAGGACTTAACCCTGTGGTACTCCACTTGTCACTGGTCTGAAGTCTGATTTGGAATCTGCTACTTTCACAGTGTGGGTTCTGTCAGTAAGCCAGTTGACAACCCATCTTGTGACATAGGGATTTATACCTAGTTTAGTGAGTTTATCTATAATTCTGGAGTGGGGGATGGTGTTGAATGCCTTGGCGAGATCTAGATAGGCTGTGTGAACCACCTTACCCTCATCTATGGCTTTGGTGACTGCTTCAAAGAAGTCTATCAGGTTTACGAGACATGATCTGCCTTTTACAAACCCGAACTGTGTGAGATCCAGAGTTTGGATCCAATGTCTTTGTTTATGAGTTCCATGATGATATGATCCATGGCCTTGCAGATCAGGCTCGTCAGGCTAATGGGGCAGTAGTTCCCAGGGTCTGTCATGGCTCTCCCTTTGTGGAGTGGGATAACAGTTGTGGTGTGCCATTCAATGGGCACAAAGCCTGAGGTGACGCTATGACTGAACATGGTACTTAGGTGGGGTGCCAGTTCATTCTGTAGTTCATGTAGAAGGCAGCCTGGGATTTTGTCAGGTCCCATGGATGCTGTGTTCTTGGGTTTGGAGAGTGAGGTTTTTACCTGTGAAGCTGTGATTACAGGAACTTTACATTCTTCCGGTATAGAGATGGGCCCTTTAGGGAGTAAGAGGGGGGTAAAGTTAGCACTGAACCTATCTGCCAGGATGTTGGCAATATCAGTTGGTTCTGTATATTTTGTGCCATTGTGCTGTAACTCAGAGTAGATCTGAGTGTTGCCATTGAGATTCTTGACATAGCTATAGAATGCTTTGTGGTTGTCTTTAGAATTATTGGTGATTTTGTTTTCATAACTAGCTTTGGAGGATTTTATGAGGGATCTCAGCTTCTTACTGAGGCTGACCGGGGAGTTCCTCCAATCATGGGAGTTTCTTTCTTCTATTGTAGAGTTTGTTTATGGCAGAAGACCACCAGATTGGCATTCTTTTTTTGGAGGATAGTATCTTGGTTCTGTTAGGGATAGCATGATCCATGCACTCGTGTAAGTGCTTATAAAGTGCATTTGTGTAGGATTCAGCAGTCGTACCTCTATTGTCCATCTGAATTTCACTGAATTTTAAGCCATAGACATGATGTGGGTTTTCCTTCACCTATGGCTTGCTTGTGATAAAAATAATTACTGTAACTTAAATTGCTGACTGTCAGAATACTGATAGTCATGTAGGAAGTACTAGTGGTTACTTTACATACTTCCCATAAAAATGTAAAGAGGCATACCTACATTTAGAAACACTACAACACTACTTTCTACATGACTATCAGTATTCTGACAGCAATTTAAGTTACAGTAATTCTTTTTATCACAAGCAAGCCATAGATGAAGGGAAACCCAAATTATGTCTATGGCTTAAAATTCAGTGAAATGAGATTCAGTGAAATCAGTTTTCAGTATTTTGAAAATTAGGTATTTTGGTCTTGGTCAAATGAAGTTCTGTCAAATGAGCTTTCTGTCATGTGAAGTAGACCCATATATATATATATATATATATATATATATATATATATATATATATATATATATATATATATATATGTGTGTGTGTGTGTGTGTGTGTGTGTGTGTATGTGTGTTTGTGTGTTTTTAGATGTAAAATACATCCTCGAAAGCAATTACATATCCTAGAGCAGCTATGAAACATTAGAACATTAGGTAGATGAGCTATTTTACATCAAAATATAAAACAAGTATATACTTATAATAAATGCACAAATCCAAAACTCAGAGCTGCTGTTAGTTGAGGTAGGATACTCACGCTAAAACACTAGTAAAACTCAGTCCAAAAAGATGCGTGACTTTCCAATGAGCAATAAAATGAAAGTAGAAATTCAAACAAATAAATCCATGTAAGTTAGCAAATTGTTTATTCCAAACGAGTAAGCGCTTTTAAAGGCTTCTTCAGACTCTTTACACAAACTAAAACTTTGAACATCACTTTTAAAACCAACAAAAGCTTGTGATAGGATCTCTATAATCACATGTTTCCTTCATTTAAAAATACAGTAACCCATTAAACTCAGTTCCATGAATGTTACCTTGTTCAGCTAAGAAAATACTGGTATATTAAAAGTAAGAACTGAATAGTTCAAAATAAACATACATAAAAACATACATAAAAAATACATAAAAATGCATCGGTGCCCAAACATACATTATATTATTTTAAACAATTGAGTATATCTCAGAGCCTTGTCATATTTACTTATCATCTCATGGTGCTTTAGGAAAATCTCGTACTGAACTTTCAGGCAGTATATATCAAAAAAGCCATTTCAGACTTGGTTAGTATAACCCAAACTGCTTGTAATGCACATATTTACAAAGTGTGACTTTAGACATTTCCGTGTTTTACTGGAAGTTCATACTATCCAGAGTAGACTCGTAAAACAGTCAACAATTACAGGTGGTTAAAACTTGTATCACATTAGTTAGGCTATTCTCGTATAAATCAAAAGTTAAAAACAGTTTTTCAAAATTACTTATTTTCTGCAGACTCTGAAACGCTTTTAAAAATCACAGCACAACAAAGTATTCCTTGCGTATGTGCCTGGTTAATTCTTGAATGCAAAACAAAGAACGCTATTGTGCGCATAGCGTTCATAAAATAAACATTGTGTCTATTTAAAAAAGCCGATTAGGCTTACAACAGGCATAAGTACATGACGAGCTTTTCAATAGCTGTCCATTAGTTCATGCCTTAGTCTCTTCAATCTCCGTTAATAAACAGGGACATTTGACATTTCAGGATGTGAACGTAACTTACAAAAATGTGGGTGGAAGAATGCTTCAACAATAAACGAAGCAACAAAACGTCTATATGAAAACAGAGCAATATCTTAATAATTAACTTGACTCTCGTACAGATCCACAATGGTGGAAATAAGCACACTGACTTAAGCAACCATTAATTGCACTTTATAATTGTTACATCCTTGATACCCAAATTTAAAATATAGACATTGTGAAATGTTAAAACTCTTATGTGGTGAAGCGGAAAAAATAGGGAAGGAATACATGAGGGGGAAAGGGGAAAATGGGAAGTATTTTGGCACATATATTCTGTTAATCCCGAATGGCATCCTGAGGTGTCTTACATTAGTTTTTATAAACAGTACTTTTCAATACTAAATATATGTGTGCAAAGATTCATTTCTTATGACAAATGTTGAAAGTATATGAAATGCCTACAATATGTCTGAGTATATAGATAGGTCATCTACACCATGGTCATAATGTTGTGAGGAAAATGTACCTAACTAATGTGGAATTTAGAACAGTTAGTGGGAGATCTCTTTACCTGCGTAATCTTCTACTTTTCAAAATGGCTTTATTTGGATTTTATCGTTAAGGCCTGGTGGTTTATCGGACCTTAATCTTATGATCCATCTTGTTTCTTGTTCTAAAGTTCTGTTAATTAGATCACCACCTCTGAATCCTTCATACACACATTGAATGGCACAGAACTTAAAGGAATGACTGGTACCAGTTGAACTTTTATGTCTAGCCAATGCATTGGTTTCTGTACCTACTCTGAGGTGTACGTGTGTTCCCTAATCCTCTCCTTAAATGATCTATTTGTTTTCCTATGTAGTAACTATTACATCCTAAACATTTAGCCATATATATGACATTTTACTTTCACAGTTGGTGTTAGTGTTAAAATTGTAAATCGTCCTGTAGTAGGGTGCTCAAAACTAGTTTCTTTATTAATATAAATACATTGATTGCAATGACCACAGGGTACTGTGTTTCTATTCACTGTCAACCTGTTAACTAGTGGATGTCTTGGTCTACATAGGATACTCTTCAGATTGCTAAGGTTTTATAAGCTATACGAGGTGTGGGGCCAGCAATCTCACTAACTTCTATATCTGAATTCAAAATACCCCAGTGTTTCTTCATAATGCTTTTCACTTGCAGGCTCATTTTACTAAAAGTAAGGTTAGCTCTAACTTCATTCCTAGGGGAACCTGAGCTAGTGGTCATTGCTTCATGTGCCATAAAATATGGTTTCGCAGTACTTGTTCTTAAGGTCTCCACTGTGTTAATAGTGTCTAATATTTCTTTTTCTTTGTAACCTCTCCAGAAATCTCTCCTTCATGTCCTCTATTCCTGAAACATAAGTTTCTTGTTGTGGATTCAATCTAGATACCCTCATAAATTGTCCTTTAAGGACGTTTTGAAATACATGGCGGGATGCATACTTTGTCTATGTAATATATTGTTTCTTTGGCAATCTTTCCTATAAATAGTTGTGTTGATCATACCATTGGTCATTCTAAATACTTCCACGTCCAAAATGGAAGATTGCTAACTGAGAAGTTTGCAGTAAATTTTAAGAAGTCCGTGGTATTGTCCAAGTAAGAAACAAAGTTTAATAGGGAGGGTTCATCTCCAAGCCATATAAAAAAGAGGTCGTCCACAAAACGACAGTACATTGCAGCATGTTCTATAAATGATAGATTATTGAAGAGAAAAATATCTTCCCATCTGGCCATGACTAGGTTGGCGTAGCTATTTGCACATGATGTGCCCATAGCCACGCCATCCTTCTGTAAGTAAATGACTTCTTCAAATGCAAAGACATTATTAGTTAATATAGTCTCTAATAGCTTCACCACATAAGAGTTTTAACATTTCACAATGTCTATATTTTAAATTTGGGTATCAAGGATGTAACAATTATAAAGTGCAATTAATGGTTGCTTAAGTCAGTGTGCTTATTTCCACCATTGTGGATCTGTACGAGAGTCAAGTTAATTATTAAGATATTGCTCTGTTTTCATATAGACGTTTTGTTGCTTCGTTTATTGTTGAAGCATTCTTCCACCCACATTTTTGTAAGTTACGTTCACATCCTGAAATGTCAAATGTCCCTGTTTATTAACGGAGATTGAAGAGACTAAGGCATGAACTAATGGACAGCTATTGAAAAGCTCGTCATGTACTTATGCCTGTTGTAAGCCTAATCGGCTTTTTTTAAATAGACACAATGTTTATTTTTATGAACGCTATGGTACGTAACGCACAATAGCGTTCTTTGTTTTGCATTCAAGAATTAACCAGGCACATACGCAAGGAATACTTTGTTGTGCTGTGATTTTAAAAGCGTTTCAGAGTCTGCAGAAAATAAGTAATTTTGAAAACCGTTTTAACTTTTGATTTATACGAGAATAGCCAAACAAATGTGATACAAGTTTTAACCACCTGTAATTGTTGACTGTTTTACGAGTCTACTCTGGATAGTATGAACTTCCAGTAAAACACGGAAATGTCTAAAGTCACACTTTGTAAATATGTGCATTACAAGCAGTTTGGGTTATACTAACCAAGTCTGAAATGGCTTTTTTGATATATACTGCCTGAAAGTTCAGTACGAGATTTTCCTAAAGCACCATGAGATGATAAGTAAATATGACAAGGCTCTGAGATATACTCAATTGTTTAAAATAATATAATGTATGTTTGGGCACCGATGCATTTTTATGTATGTTTTTATGTATGTTTTTATGTATGTTTATTTTGAACTATTCAGTTCTTACTTTTAATATACCAGTATTTTTCTTAGCTGAACAAGGTAACATTCATGGAACTGAGTTTAATGGGTTACTGTATTTTTAAATGAAGGAAACATGTGATTATAGAGATCCTATCACAAGCTTTTGTTGGTTTTAAAAGTGATGTTCAAAGTTTTAGTTTGTGTAAAGAGTCTGAAGAAGCCTTTGGCGAAAGCGCTTACTTGGAATAAACAATTTGCTAACTTACATGGATTTATTTGTTTGAATTTCTACTTTCATTTTATTGCTCATTGGAAAGTCACATCTTTTGGACTGAGTTTTACTAGTGTTTTAGCGTGAGTATCCTACCTCAACTAACAGCAGCTCTGAGTTTTGGATTTGTGCATTTACTTTTTACTTTTGTCAGAGCTGCAGAGAGTGAGGATGGCGAATGAAAGTAATGTGAATATTGAACTGCCTTATGTACCGAGAGTGTTAGAACCTACTTCAAGTGTCCTGGACAGATTTAAGACTTGTGTCTCTGGGAGTACAAACCTACTCATGGACTTTAATCCAGTCGTAGATGGAGGAACTGATACTCAGTTAGGTATGACTAACTTGGATGTTTCCAAAGACTTACATGAATTAGAGACTGTGTTTACTAAATTAATCAAACTACAAGTTCAGAGACATTATTTTGAAGTATGTTTAAATAAGCAAATCATACCTCGTGGGCTAAGAGTACTAAAAATGCCCACCTCTGGTACTTCACTGCCAGATCTTCTGTATCGTTGGCAGCAACTCAACCTTGATTTGAGTTTTAGCTATATGAAACTTTTGATTGAATTTCACCTACCTGAAGAGGAGAGATTGAGATTGGTTGTTAACAATTTGTTTAAAGATTTTGAATGCAAATATAGTAATAATGAAATATGTATGAGTAAACTAAGAAAAGTTATAGAAGATGTGTTATTTTTAGAGAAACGGATGTTAGACCAGAAAAAGTAAAATTACCAGGGATTTAGATTTTAGAAATAATAATGTTTTCACTTGGCCCAGGGAAATGACACCGAACTCACACTTCAATTCTGATTTGAATGGATCTCAGAGACCATCAGGTGTAACAGGTAAAAGTTTCAGGAATACTACTTTAACCACACCTGTTAACAAACCAGATAGTTATCAACAAAATATTAACACAGAAAATAGATTGTCCAACAAACTCACCCCACGTAATAAACAGAGTGATGGTCCTGAAGTTCCAATTATTGGAAACAGCACAGGACCTGATCCACAGTTGACAGAATCTAATCATATAGAGACAGAGACTCACAGCCCCTCACAGATACTAAGTAATGGGAGAGAGAACCAAGGTGAGTTAGGTGAGAGTTTGACAGGTTGCATCACAGACGTACAGAGATCAGGTGCAGCAGTAGTTAGACCAAAAGCAAACAGTGCCATTTTCAATTCAAACAGATGTCCGCCCTCCCCATAGCCCAGAACCATTTTTGGACAAAAGAAGGTCCACAAGCAGGGGAGACAGAAAAGGAAAGGCTCAATAGACGAACAGGAACAACTAGGCCCCACAATCAAGAAAATGTGGGGGAAACAAAATCGTTAATCATGAATTTATCTGGTAGGGCACTGAATGAATATGAAATACAGGTCTTAAGTAAAGGCCTAGGTTTTATTCCTACAAAACCTAACGATCTAGTAGATACTATTATAGAAACAAAATGTATGTTGAATTTACAATTAAGGTTGGACTTTGGCAACTCAGATAGTAGCCAAGTTATGAGTAAGCATCGTCCAAATAGTACATATGTTCCACAACTGAACCCGACTATAGAGGTATTTGGGAATGTAGTGGAAGATGAAATATATAGAAGTCATCAAGAGAATAAACCATCCAAACATGGACGTAATTTAAACTATAAACAAAGGCAAGCTTTGAATTCATTGAGAAATGACAGGTCTATTGTAATAAGACCAGCAGATAAAGGAGGACCGGTTGTCATTATGGACTATACTTACTATGCAAATAAAATGTTTCAGATGCTTGAAGATACAACTACATATACAAAAGTAACTAAGGCTAATTTAAATAACATGGTCTTTAGTGTTTACAATACCCTAGATGACCTGGTACTATCGCATGACATAACACAAGAGCTGTATGGATACCTAAAGGTGAACAATCCCACTATACCGATCATACAGGGACTTCCTAAAGTCCATAAGAACAGCAGAGACCCACCATTTAGACCTATTGTTGCAGGTCAAGGGTGGGTAACAGAACCCTATCTATTTATCTAGAGAGTGTACTTAGACCGTTAGTTAATGGTAATAAGAAGATCCTGAAAGATAGTAAGCAATTTCTTTTAGACCTATATTCTCAAACTCACTCATTGGATACGAACCAACATTTTTTCTTTGTGACACTTGATGTGGTTAGCTTATTCACAGTGATCCCCAATGACGTAGGAATAAGACTGATCACTGAATATTTGAAAGCACATTCAGACTTCACTGATAGAAAGATTGACCTTGTGACCCTGCTATTAGAGACTATATTAACTAATAATGTCTTTGCATTTGAAGAAGTCATTTACTTACAGAAGGATGGCTATGGGCACATCATGTGCAAATAGCTACGCCAACCTAATCATGGCCAGATGGGAAGATATTTTTCTCTTCAATAATCTATCATTTATAGAACATGCTGCAATGTACTGTCGTTTTGTGGCGACCTCTTTTTATATGGCTTGGAGATGAACCCTCCCTATTAAACTTTGTTTCTTACTTGGACAATACCACGGACTTCTTAAAATTTACTGCAAACTTCTCAGTTAGCAATCTTCCATTTTGGACGTGGAAGTATTTAGAATGACCAATGGTATGATCAACACAACTATTTATAGGAAAGATTGCCAAAGAAACAATATATTACATAGACAAAGTATGCATCCGGCCATGTATTTCAAAACGTCCTTAAAGGACAATTTATGAGGGTATCTAGATTGAATCCACAACAAGAAACTTATGTTTCAGGAATAGAGGACATGAAGGAGAGATTTCTGGAGAGAGGTTACAAAGAAAAGAAATATTAGACACTATTAACACAGTGGAGACCTTAAGAACAAGTACTGCGAAACCATATTTTATGGCACATGAAGCAATGACCACTAGCTCAGGTTCCCCTAGGAATGAAGTTAGAGCTAACCTTACTTTTAGTAAAATGAGCCTGCAAGTGAAAAGCATTATGAAGAAACACTGGGGTATTTTGAATTCAGATATAGAAGTTAGTGAGATTGCTGGCCCCACACCTCGTATAGCTTATAAAACCTTCCCAATCTGAAGAGTATCCTATGTAGACCAAGACATCCACTAGTTAACAGGTTGACAGTGAATAGAAACACAGTACCCTGTGGTCATTGCAATCAATGTATTTATATTAATAAAGAAACTAGTTTTGAGCACCCTACTACAGGACGCATTTACAATTTTAACACTAACACCAACTGTGAAAGTAAAAATGTCATATATATGGCTAAATGTTTAGGATGTAATAGTTACTACATAGGAAAACAAATAGATCATTTAAGGAGAGGATTAGGGAACACACGCACCACCTCAGAGTAGGTACAGAAACCAATGCATTGGCTAGACATAAAAGTTCAACTGGTACCAGTCATTCCTTTAAGTTCTGTGCCATTCAATGTGTGTATGAAGGATTCAGAGGTGGTGATCTAATTAACAGAACTTTAGAACAAGAAACAAGATGGATCATAAGATTAAGGTCCGATAAACCACCAGGCCTTAACGATAAAATCCAAATAAAGCCATTTTGAAAAGTAGAAGATTACGAGTAAAGAGATCTCCCACTAACTGTTCTAAATTCCACATTAGTTAGGTACATTTTCCTCACAACATTATGACCATGGTGTAGATGACCTATCTATATACTCAGACATATTGTAGGCATTTCATATACTTTCAACATTTGTCATAAGAAATGAATCTTTGCACACATATATTTAGTATTGAAAAGTACTGTTTATAAAACTAATGTAAGACACCTCAGGATGCCATTCGGGATTAACAGAATATATGTGCCAAGATACTTCCCATTTTCCCCTTTCCGCCTCATGTATTCCTTCCCTATTTTTCCGCTTCACCACATAAGAGTTTTAACATTTCACAATGTCTATATTTTAAATTTGGGTATCAAGGATGTAACAATTATAAAGTGCAATTAATGGTTGCTTAAGTCAGTGTGCTTATTTCCACCATTGTGGATCTGTACGAGAGTCAAGTTAATTATTAAGATATTGCTCTGTTTTCATATAGACGTTTTGTTGCTTCGTTTATTGTTGAAGCATTCTTCCACCCACATTTTTGTAAGTTACGTTCACATCCTGAAATGTCAAATGTCCCTGTTTATTAACGGAGATTGAAGAGACTAAGGCATGAACTAATGGACAGCTATTGAAAAGCTCGTCATGTACTTATGCCTGTTGTAAGCCTAATCGGCTTTTAAATAGACACAATGTTTATTTTTATGAACGCTATGGTGCGTGTCACAATAGCGTTCTTTGTTTTGCATTCAAGAATTAACCAGGCACATAAGGAATACTTTGTTGTGCTGTGATTTTTAAAAGCGTTTCAGAGTCTGCAGAAAATAAGTAATTTTGAAAAACTGTTTTTAACTTTTGATTTATACGAGAATAGCCTAACTAATGTGATACAAGTTTTTAACCACCTGTAATTGTTGACTGTTTTGAGTCTACTCTGGATAGTATGAACTTCCAGTAAAACACGGAAATGTCTAAAGTCACACTTTGTAAATATGTGCATTACAAGCAGTTTGGGTTATACTAACCAAGTCTGAAATGGCTTTTTTGATATATACTGCCTGAAAGTTCAGTACGAGATTTTCCTAAAGCACCATGAGATGATAAGTAAATATGACAAGGCTCTGAGATATACTCAATTGTTTAAAATAATATAATGTATGTTTGGGCACCGATGCATTTTTATGTATGTTTTTTATGTATGTTTTTATGTATGTTTATTTTGAACTATTCAGTTCTTACTTTTAATATACCAGTATTTTTCTTAGCTGAACAAGGTAACATTCATGGAACTGAGTTTAATGGGTTACTGTATTTTTAAATGAAGGAAACATGTGATTATAGAGATCCTATCACAAGCTTTTGTTGGTTTTAAAAGTGATGTTCAAAGTTTTAGTTTGTGTAAAGAGTCTGAAGAAGCCTTTGGCGAAAGCGCTTACTCGTTTGGAATAAACAATTTGCTAACTTACATGGATTTATTTGTTTGAATTTCTACTTTCATTTTATTGCTCATTGGAAAGTCACGCATCTTTTTGGACTGAGTTATACTTATAATAAAACAAATACAAACCAATTTAACAGCTAGTCAGGTTTCTAAGAGAAATATTGCCTTCCAAGGTAAATGTTATAGGGTAAATAATGACCTTCCATGGATGACAAAGTCATCTGCCTGAGGCATATGGCTTCACAACATTCATGGGCAGTCTATTTTACCAATGACACCAACCCTGATTGGCTTTAGTCCCCCTGATTTTGAACTGTAAGAAACTTGTATTACTAGTCATACTACTTCTGACATTTTTTTTCATTTGTACTTCCTTAATTACTATTGGAGGATGACTCATCTAATACCTTGGTATTTGATTACATCAAATTGCTTCCCTTCATTTTCAGTTTACTAGCTCCAAGTTGTGTACACCCAGTCTCATTTAGAGTTCTTGATCCTTGGTTTGACCAAGAGTTTTGTATACTTAGCAGAATTGGCCATGGATTAGGATGCTGACAGTATTTTGGGGCCTGTGGAGTTACAAGCTTGATCTGGATGAATATTAAGCTCTGTATCAGGCTAAGATCTCCCATACAAAAGCTTCTTTTTAATTAGGGGATGCCATGCAAGAGGCTAACTGACCGCTGTGCTCATCCAAGGGAAGTACACACAGTGCAGATCAGCTTGTCTTGACAATCATTGGGTCTTTTTGATATATAAAGATGAACAAACTGCAAGATTGCCAAGATTAGGTCCACATTCCTACCTTCAAGTTCTATGGGATTTAGAGTAAATGTGAGTAAACTCTATAGTACATATTGGATTGCATTAGATATTCTGATTAAGATGATCTGTGTATAGTAACCCCAGGTATGTGCTCTACACCATGCAGGTTAGTTGCCTACTCTTCCAGGCTGATTCAGGCCAGTATGGATGTGCAGGGGCCAATAATTTACTAGATTTTAGTACTTCTTTGAGAACTGCAATATTTCTATATGTTCTGAAACAGCCTCTTCCTACTCCTGTCCTCAAGACCTCTTTCCTTGATCCTGATGTTTTATTACAACTACTACGGTATCTCTAACCTTCCATTTCTTGATAAAATTATTGAGAAGACTGTTTTCACACAAATGTACATTATCCACGGTAAATAAGCTCAAGATCCCCTACTAATCTGGGTTTTGTTTTCACCACCACAACAAGACTACTCTCATTAAATAGACAAGTAATTGATTTCTTAATGGCTTGAAACCAGTACTGTTGTTCGGTTTTGTTCCTGGCTGGATCTCTGACCATGCATCAGCAATTCAGCTGTGACAGTTCACCTATGGTCCTTGACTAGTTTATGTTCTTTTTTCAGGCTATACTAATATGGTT
>NC_056729.1:107341774-107365245 GCF_019279795.1 Protopterus annectens
CTATACACTACAAATACTTTCACTAACTTAATATGGGTTGCAATTTACACTATCTGTCTTTGTATCCAATCTCTCTCTTGTTTTTTTTTATTTTTGTGACTGAATAAACAGAATTGATTAAACAGTACTCTTACTTATGAGAATATACAACCAGAATTACTAAAAATCTAACACACTGTGCTTATTTTCTTGTACTGTATACCTCTGTAATATGTATTTGTCTTGTATATCTAATTCAGTTTGTATTGTGTAAAAACCTTCCTGACTTTCAAAGTTAAGCTGATGTTATGTAAAAATGTTTGTGATTGTATGGAGCTTTTCACCCCGGGCCTCCTTTCAAAATGGGCCATTGGCCCAGTGGACTTTCCCGGTCAACAAGTGTCAATAAATAAATAAATATATATATATATATATATATATATATATATATATATATGTGTGTGTGTGTGTGTGTGTGATATACACCCCCTAGATATATGATACTCAAAATGTCGTAATATGTGTGATATGGACACCCATCAAGTGCTTTATTGCTCTAAGAAAATGGGCACCTTTATTCATTAATTTATTTGCACTTTGAATTGAACATTTAACAGGGTATATCTGATAATTATATGCCCACTTTAACTAACTGATTGTTATACATGATATATAATTTTATAGCTCTGTGTAATTCTGGTACAAAATTTTAAGGAAAGTCATCTAAAATACACTCCCCAGGATTTTATAAAATTCGTGTAGGCTCCATGTAGAGTCTATATGGAATGTACCCATGGACACGGCCATGTTTCCCTCTCAGCAGCGAGCCATGCATATTAATCATGGCATGCTGCTGAGGGAGATCACAGTAATGCAGATATTGAATCCATGCAAGCAGCAGTGTAGAGGCTGTCGTGTACTTGTGGTCTGTCCAGGAAAACCCTCGACAGATGGTAAGCACAGGACAATAATCGTTGTAATGTACTCTGCTGTTGTATAAACATATATATTTTTTAATCTGCCTGTTTGTGCAGTGCAGCAGTGCTGAGCTGTATTTATACATACATAGCAGACACCTGCCATATATCTAAAAATAGAAACCGTATGTAATCAATTGTACAATATTATTTTTTATTCTGCCTGTTTGCGTGACACAATAATTAGCATTGCCGAGCTGCACTATACATACATACTGGACACCCGCCATATATCTAAAAATAGAAGCTGGATGTAGTCAAATGTACAATCATTTTTTATTTATTTATTTAATTTTTTTATTAGTCCTGTTGGTGCAGCACTTAGCATTGCTGAGCTGTGCTTATACATAACTAGCAGACACCTGTCATAAGTCTAAAAGTAGAAAACAGTTGTAATCAATTGTAAAATTTTTTTTCATTCTGCCTGTTTGCACTGCATGGTGCTTAGCGTTGCCGAGCTGTCCTTATAGCAGACGCCTGCCATATATCTAAAAATAGAAACCAGATGTAATCAATTGCACAATAATGTTTATTTATTTATTTATGTATTTTTTTATTCTGCCTGTTTGAGTGGCATGGTGCTCATCATTGCCAAGCTGCTTTTATACATACATAGTATGTGAAAATAAAAAAACGGATGTGATCAATAGTACACTATTTTTTTTGTTTTATTTACTTATTATTTTATTCTGCCTGCTTGCATGGCACAGTGCTTAGCAATGCTAACAGGAACTTTTTTCATATATGTGAATATACACTGGCTCTCTTAATTATCCAAGTGGCTAGATAGGTTGAATCATGCCTTACAGTGTAGTAGGTCACTGGTTTGAGTCCTGAGCAGTCATATTTGTTACATTTATTGCTGTGAAAATGTGTCAGGTGACTGAAATGGTGGTTTAATCCAAAATATAAAATTGTAGCATTTACAAAAGCTGTATGATGCTAAGTACCACCTACACGTGGTCAACAGTCTACAATGTTTGTGCATTGCTAAGCTCTGCTTAAACATGATTGTGTGAGTTTATGCAATACTCAGCTCTGCTAAACTGGTTTGCAAGATGCTAAGGAACGCAATGCTTTTTTAAAGTTGCAGTATGACATGTAAGGGTAGGAATGGAACCTATATTAAGGTCAATAGGCAGGAATTTCACACCATTCATTGGAGTCTTCACTTGGCATGCCTGGCGATGTTGGAGAGGGAGCTCGCTTTCAGGCACAGAGGTGGGGTGTGCATGAGTCCAGAGTGTTTGTTGGAATCCTGGTGAAAAAAATATGAAACCCGGCTGCTGCAGGGTGATTACCAGAGCTCAGAATGTAAGTCTAAGGCCTGCGATTGGTTGGCTAGAGAACTTACCAGTGCTACTGGTATCCCCCGCACTGGTGAACAGTGTTATCACCACTATGAGATCCTGAAGCATAGAAAGAGGGGAACCTTTCACACCTGGGTCCAAGAAGCTCAGGCTGGGCAGACCACAGATATGTAAGTAATGACTAATGGGCCATATGTCTGGTCCTTGATTAGCAGATAAATGACATTACTTGGAATGCAATTTATTGGCAAATCCATTTACAGAAGACCTTGGTAGTAATATATGAGGACAGTATGTAAAACAGTTCCCTGTAGTGTATCTGCATTTGTTAGTGCTTGGCCCATACTGTCCCATGCTAACAGGTTGAGAGGTATGTTACATGCAATATCATCTGTACAAGAATTGGAGTCACTGCACTTACAACTGACACTGCACACCTGTAGAAGCATGGTATTATTAATCTGTGTAGTAATATCACCTGTGAGGTCACTAATGGTATGTTTTTTCTCTCTTCCCACCCCTTATCTTCTTTAATTTATTAATGTTATTTATTATTATGATTTGATATTAATATATTATTTTAAACTAACTTTTATGTTGGCCTTATGGGTTATTTCCTGCTGGTTTGCTGTTAACATGCTTACTGTTATGTTATTTATTGGTATGTTCCTCATAATATACCTTAATATGTATTTTTCATTAATCAATATTATCTTCCATTTTGTTAATACTAACATTTGTTTGGTTATTACTTATCTTACCTTATGTTTATATTTAATTGACTACAGTGCGACAAGGTAGGCTGGTTCCAGGAGCTCCACCTACCTTGGCTCCCATGGCCATGGCACCAGGGCCCAGCATGTCTGGGATGCAGCCTGGTGGTACCCCATGTGCTGTCCTTGCATTACCTGTGGTGTCAGGTAGTTACCAATTCAACAAATTCACCTCATTTGCTTACATATCCATGCTGACAGCCTGGTAACTACATGGTTCATAGCCATATGACCTAGGTAACAGCACCAATGCACAATTGTATGGTCCCAATGCAATGTCCTATAACACATTTCTGACAAGTATTATAAAATACTTATTAGTCCTTTTTTAATTATTTTTCAATTCAGCATGTTTGCACACTGCAGCTCATAGTGCAAACATGTTAAAATAATTAAAATATATATATTTTTACATATTATCTTGCATTTGCAGACATCCACAATGCATTTTTCACACATCAATGTATGTGATCTAACCATTTCAGGGATTCAGTGGAGTTGTGTCCATATTTGTGGACTTTTACATCCCCTTCTTTCAGTGTACACTCCTGTACATGGAAAATTGCCACATACACTATGGACATGGACACAGGGCCTACACAGATGCCTTTCTGCTTGTTGAATCGCTCCACCTAGGTCATTTGCATAAGATTCACCTGCTGATGAGGTAATTTGCATTACACAGAACTTTCCTTGTTTGCATGTGCTTGCGTGCCACTAAGCGGCACTTTCTGAATCTAAAACCCTTCACGCTTGTGTACACATTGTAGCGCGATGCGAACACACAAAAAAAATCATGTAGGCTTTAATGAATTCCCCCAACTTTCTTTAAACTGTTGTGTACTTTTGGACAGTTTTGCTTGTAAATGTCATCTTGCAATCATTTTTGCAAAGTTTATTCTGGGTTTAAGATATACCATGCCATAGGTCAGCTGCTGGTGGCAGTACATAGATGATCTATATATATATATATTGAAAATTTGAGCTTAAAATATTAAGTTTTGTTGAGTAGTGAACATTTGTTGAAAATAATATTAAGAAAAAGGTGCATTGCCTATTTTAACTAACTGAGTGTTTTGCAGTGTTAGAACTTAATAACTGTGTACTATGTAGAATTTTGGTACAAGCTAGTCATTTTTGGGACCCTTTGTTAAACTGTTTTCTGACACTGCACAATATCGTCTGTGAGTGTCGTTTTTAATCATTTTCAGAAATCACATTTTGGATCTGAGTTGTACAAATTCAGAGTCATAGTTTAGGTTGTCATCCACAGAAAATGTGTTAAAAAAATGAAGCTCAAATTGTTAATTTATGAAAGAGTTATGGAAATTTGCCAAAATTAATGTTTAAAAAATACACCCCAGGATTTACTAATCTTCCATGTAAGACTAGATTAGTCTTACATGGAAACGCCAGTCTAAGAGTATGACGGCAGCGCGCCATGCATATTAATGAGGGCATGCTGCCTCAACTCTAAAGCTTACACGGAGCATGGACGAGTGTAGGGGGCATGTCGGACTGCCGAGCAGTCCAAAAATCCACGCCCCTGCACTGACAAAACCCAAGAAATGTTGAGTTACATGAGCGAGTCCGCTCACTTGTGTACATTATAACACTACACTCCCCCATATGTTAAACCTCGTACAAATTTAAAAATGAAAAGAAATGTATTTATTTTTTTTTGTTTTATTTCCGATATAGCTGCCCTCTTATTTGTGTGTGTTTGCGCGGGATTGCCCATTGCTTAGCTACTGTTAGCAGCTTAGACATTGAAGAGGATAATAAGAAAAAAATATGCAAATTACGCAAAATAGCAATAGCGTAGTGGTTAGATCCTTCGCACAAAGAGGAGGCATTCTCGGTTCGAGTCCCACTACTGCACGTTCCATTTTGTGTTGGAATATCTGTATAGAAAAATATTTCCTGACATTTATCATGTATAAGTTTTGTAAAAAGCATTCAAATGTTATATGTAGTAGTGAATGAATTATGTATATATATATATATATATATATATATATATATATATATATATATATATAAAGGTGAAATGGTTATGCATTCTGAGGCATGAGTAACTTATTTTAAGCAATATAAAGCACTGCTAAGCACATTTTAGCAGTATTTAGCATATTTAAAACCAATTGCTCGTAGCTGAGCAGCACGTTAACAAGCGCAATGTATTTGCGCGTAGCTTTTCACCGCGCTAACCAGCGCAACATCAGGCAACGTCGAGCAACTTTGGGCAACATTGGGCAAAGTCAGGCAAAGTTGGCTAAACACAGCCACACCTCCTTTACTGTACCTTAACCATTCAGGTCTGGCCAGTAGGAAAATAAAAAGCAGTGACAGGGCTCGAACTCAGGATACTGTGCACTATAGTCACAGTACATAACCACTAAGCCATGACAGCATTTCATAACCATGCGCTTTCAACAGACACATATCTATCAAAGGAATATTAAACATTGCTAACATCAGCTAAGCAGGTGTGCCTACAGCTGAGTTTTTTCAAAACTGGCCAATCACAAATAAGTTTGGGAAATGAGGCATATTTAAACTCCACAGGTGAGAATACTTGCCATAACTGGTTGTAGCTCCCTTCTGCAGTCAGCATGGCCGGTGTTGGAGAAGGCACTCGATTTTGAGTGCAACGCTGGGGCATGGAGCAGACCAAAGCAATGGTTTGGCTCCTTGTCCACAATCATGAGGAAAGACTCCTGCGGGGCCAGTACCAGGGCACCCAATATAAAACGGAGGCCTGGAACAGTCTAGCTCATGATCTCACCAGTACCACTGGCATTCCTCGGATGGTGAGCAGGTCAGGAACCATTATTCTGACCTGAAGCATTGTAAGGAGGATCAACTGGACCTGTGGATCCAGGAGTCCCGTGCGATGCCTAATGCCCCAGTACTGAGTAAGTAGCCATTGTATTAAGTAGTTAAGAATTGCTATGCTTGTCTATACTATGGATAGGTATGTCTCAATATCACTGCATTTACTTCACAGCTGCAGGTGTCCGGGCTATGAATCAGCAAGCCCATGAAGATAGGTAGCAAAGGCTGCATCATCAGGCAGGTTAGTAATTATTCTGCATGTACTGTTATATAAAATAAATGAGAGAGCCTTCAAAAAGTGTTTTAACCCAAATAAATAAAGGTGTAATAATCCTTTCATAAATGTATAATTCCTGGAGTGCGTCAGTGTCATTTTTGTTTTATATGTTGTTGTACTGTTGCATTTTACAAATAGTACTGTTGTATTAAGCAGTGTTAACCCACACACACTTGGGTAGGCCCATATAACTTGGATGAAGGGAGTGCCAGTAGCTTTTATGCATATTTACAGCCCTCAACTGTTGGTTCATGCCCAGCATGTACAAGTTAATCTGGCACATGAGTAGCTTGGTATTTTGTTCCCCAGAAATGTCAGTGTGCTGCCAGAAATGTAGAGAGCTGTTAACATATAACTGATACTTACACCTGAACATATCTAGATAATTATATGAAAGTAGAGCTGTCAGTGTACCATCTTAGCAGTAGTGCATGTGAGCAACTCTCAAAATATGTAACAGTAACATCTGCATCTTGGACAGTTTGTATGTAAGATACAGCTCATGTATATAATGATCTAGCAAAATCCAATTGCACAATATAAGGACATTGGGTAGTGTAATAATACATGTAAGGGACAAATAACTGCAGTTAATAGGAATGTAGTGAAAACTAGAAAGATATATAAGTTGTTAATTGAGCTATCCTTTTCCACTCTACTGTATGTGCATAAAAAATGCAATTCCACACCTCAATCGGTATGTCTAATCTCAAAACATTTGTTGGGACATATGTCCTATTGGTTTATAAATATTTGCATTTATTTCTATGCATGTGCCCTGTTAAAATACCACAATATTGGTGGCCTGTTGCCATCAATTCAACCTGCATGCTGTTGTAATGCCCACTATTGTTCTATATATGCATGTGTTATGCTTGCTTTTCAACTGTTGAAAATCTGGTGTGTTGGGTTAATGGGAATACATCTGCATGCTGTTATAACTAATTGGGAATACTGCTGACTGTTACTAACCCATATCTTTATTAAACCCTCCAAAACATAGTTCGTATGGGAAGGCCGGTCTCAGCGGACCCACCTGTCCCACCTCAGCTGACCATGGCACCTGGCACCAGCAAGTCCGATGCCCAGCCTGGGATCTCCTCCTTCGCTGGCCCTGTGCTACCTTTGGGTGGAAGTGCTTCAGGGGATGGGGCTTGGCCCCCTCGTGCAAGTATGGGCAGAGGAGGGCCACCTATCACCCTTCGAATGGTCCGGGCTGTTGTGCATAGAGAGATTGAACGTTCTGTTGCAGAACCTCTATGCCAGCTTGACCCACGAGTGGCGCAACTCCCGGGTCAGCCTGCCCCTCCTACACAGCCCCCAACACAGCCACCCTCTGAGCTGTGAAGGTGCAGTGGTGACTGATCATGGGTGGGGACCTCAGTCCCACTGTTTCCATCTCTGGGCTCATGGGCTTGCGATTTCCAAAAATCCTTCCCCGTCAAAGGTGTTCACCCACCACATGTGTCATATACCGACCCTGTATGCATCTTGTTTGTCTTGTCTGTTTACCTCCCCAACCTACCTCCCCAAATATACCTACTTCCTCTAACCCACATTCCACTCTCACCTGAAATAAAAAGGGCAATCTTCTCCCAAAAAAAAAAATTATGCCCCATACATAGCTGCCCATTTTGCACACATATCCAATGGACACATAAAATGTAATTTAATTGGCATTACAACATACTTTGTTGTCCTCACCCCTCTCTCAGGGGTTGAAGGTTTCATATCTACCCCCAAATTTATTCCATGCACAGCTGTTGCTGTTAAATAAATGGGCAGCTATGGACCTTTCCTACACCCGTCCTGCACATCCCGAGCTACTTTCCATACTGTCTTTCCCTCTTTGTACCCCTTTTTTACCACTTTCCTATTTCCCCATTTTTCTTTTCTTTCAAAGAAATGAGCACGGCGGTTTGCGGGAGTAAGCACTATTAAGCAGTAGTTAGCAGGTTTGTGCGAGTGTGCATTTGTTTGCGCTTAGCTAAGCATTGCTAAGCATCGCGCAAACCAGTGCAAACCTGCTTACAACTGCTTAAAAGTAACTTAGTCACTCTGTATGTGAGGGCCCTTGTTCTGCTCAGGAGCAAAATAAAACACCTCTGTCAGTCTCGAACCCCAGACCTTGTACACACTACACAACATGAAGTACCACTAAGCCATGGTAGATATACAACAAGTTGGTGCTGAAATAAATATTTCATGCATCAGAATGAGTGAATGTAAAGTAAAAATAGGAATGTCATACCACACAACTTGTTCTGTGGATCTTTACCAACAGTTGTTGTGGGATTACATTACATGACTGTGATAAGAGAAGCAGCCATTCTAGCAGGAAATAATGTTACACCATCACTTTACAAACCCAGACAGTATCACAGCAGAAGAAACACTGGCATATCTGTTTAGGGCAGAGGCCATACCTCCCAACTGTCCCTAATTTTCAGGGATGTCCTTGATTTTGAAACAAATTTTAGCTCTGTCCCTCTGAATCCCTCCTAAAACTACTGACTTTGGCCAGAAAGGTGGTGAATTACACTTAATGAATAATGACAATAATTAAGAGTTAGACACTTTTTCTACTTCAGAAAAGGTGTATTAATTCATATGCTCTGATTCTCTCAATGTTTCAACTTAATGGCACTAACATTTTGAAGGTGTCCCTGACTTTTTCCTTACTTTTCCCTGAGTCTGTTCAAATATGTACCTGAGTGTTTGAGAGGTCTGGCAGAGGCAGAAACACAGAGGCATATCAGCCTTTCTGCTGTTACACACTGTGCAAATAGCTTTGGAAGGAGTTTCGGAAGCATACCCTTATGTAGGAATACAACACTGAAATACAAATGGATGTAGCCATGTACTGGTAGCAACCAACTATAACAATGCCATTGCTCTATTGCTGAAAAGACCTGTGTGGTGCACAGACAAAAAATAACAGGCTATTCTCTGGCTACCATGTGGATAGGTCCACAGTTGGGAGTTAAGCAGACAGACTACTTGCCTTGATAAACTAACATGTACACAGCAACCCTGTAAGTCCAGCAAGATAAAATCCACACAATAATACTTACGGTCTCTGTACTTCTGCACCCCTACCCAAATGTAGAATATACCTGTGTGTGCAGGGTCTACCAAGGATGTAGGCAAGCATACTCACAGTAATGACATGTGTCCAGTTTTTCTGAGCAGCTTGTGCTAATGTCAATACTAAAAAAGCACAAACTGTTTAAAACTGAGTAAATGAATATTCACAGTATGGCAGTTCACAAACAATTCTTGTGCCAAAGGAATACATTTCAATAACTAGCTTTGTATGGTAGTTAATTGTAAAAGTTGAAAAGAAAGTACATCTTTCCATGTATGTTGGGGTAGCATTTTGAGGGGTGAGTACATTTCTAAACTGACAAGTGGGTACTGGAAGCAGCAACATTAGGTCTGAGTACAATATGTAAATCTCTGGCTACACCCCTGGCTTCTGATATAAGAACTATACCAACCTTCTGTCTTAAACAATGATGTCCACAGCAAGCAAGGATGATCTCCATCTTGGAAAGCTGAAAGGGCCATGCCTACCTGAGTTAGCAATTTATAGTACGGGGTTGCTATGACAGTGATTACTACAATTGCTACACAGCAGGCTGCATGCAGTTAGCAAGTGGTGGCCACTAACTGTTGCAGAGGCCATCACATGCTCATGTGCAAATACCTACAAAAGCAGGCTGCAATCTCTGCCAACAAACTCAATCACTCTATTGCAAAGACTGACAGAGAGAGACAGAGAGAGAGAGAGATAGACAGAGAAAAGGAAAAAGAAAAAGAGATATTACCAAATAATACAAAGGAAAGGTATGTGACACATATGTATTTGCTGGCATGTAGCAGATGTTATTGAAGAATAGTCTACATAATGTGAACCATTCATATGTGGCAGCAGTACTTATTTATGCATAGATGTTCTGCTTAACTACTGCTATGGACAATACAATGTGTACCTGTGGGCAGTGGGACATACCTGTGAAATGTATAGCTCAGCATTAAATGTTAAAGTTCTGATCTATGTTATCTGTGTTCTGTACAGTAGTGTGGCCAATGGCTGTTGGGGAGATTAGCGATGACATTATATAAACACGGGCGTGACAGAGCAACACATGCATGATAGTCATATTAAAGTGTAGCTTAGCATTGGCAACTGCTGTAGCAGTCTAGTATGCTTATCTAGCATTTGTAGCCATATATACCCCCTAATGTTAATGTGTGTTCATATGTGACACCTGTTTGTGTTGCAGCAAGACCCAATAGTGCAGCTGTGAGGTCCAGGAACTTACAACAGTGTGGACCTTGTGTGTGTAGGCCATACACATACGGAGAAATATATATATATATATATATATATATATATATATATATATATATATATATATATATATATATATATATTCACATCTGTATATGTGCATACAGCAGGGGACATATTGCAACTGTTTGTAAAGGGTGGAGATATATATGTTGGTGAAGGTTAGTATGCGCATATTTGTATGTAGGTTTTAGTGTGTGACAAACAAGACAGCATACAGTGCTGGTATATGACATTTGGTGGTTAAACACTGTGGGTGGTTTGTTCAGTTTGCAATGTTGAAGCCAGTGAGGCCTGTTAAAGCCACCTGGGCTGTGAACACCTTCAATGCATTTATCCCAAGACTGTGCAATTTTATTACATTACTGTACACCTCACATTCTTTGTATAATTGATATTCTCACTATGAAAGGTGAAATGTATATGTACCTACATATATATGTATATGTACACCAATGGATGTGTATATGCATATATATATATATATATATATATATATATATATATATATATATATATTTATGTATATGTGTATATATATATATATATATATATATATATATATATATATATATATATAGATAGATATGCATAGTTATATATACTCATACACACCTACATCTACTTGTTGCAATAGATTCTCTGTACTGTTAACTGACTGTGATGGTCAATGTGTTTGTGAATACGTCAAAAATATGTATCTGTGGGATAGCTTAGTGGGAAACATTTTATGTCATGGTATTATAGGTCCTTGCTTTGATCCTAGCAATAGCTGTGTATTCTGTTGCTAGGCAGAAAAAGTGCTATTGCATACAGTGTGATTAAGTCCCTTGGTTTTAACTAGGGTGTGTCATTGGAGGCTAAAGCACTACATCTATGATTATTGATTGGTACTGATGTTGAATCCAAATCCTGTGTGTACTGTAGTACTACTTGAACTCTGGGCCTGTACAGCAAAGTATGGTGTATGTCCACATTGCTTGCATCCACTGTTTTGTGTGGTCCCTGTATTCATCACAGATTACATTTCTCAAGATTACGGTTGTGTAAGTACTGAAACACAGTACTGTATAGTACACACTGAAAGCTTATCTGGGTTGTCATACCTTTTTGCTCTATATAGGTTGCTATATATGGCAGTTCAGTGATATCTGTACTGTATAATGTTAAATGTGCCATATGACTTGCTCAGACATATTTTCATATTTATGTTTTCCAGGGATCATGGCACATCACAGGAACCTCACTTACAGTAGTGCTGAAGATGACATAATTACTACCAGTATGATTCAGCACTACAGTCTCATGTTCTCACGAACCAACCAGGACCAGCAGGATCGTACTGCAATGTGGCAAGATGTTGTCCGCAGGGTAAATGATGTAGGCCTGCATAACCAGACATATGAGCAGGTACGCCACCACTGCAGTGATCTTCTCAGACATGTCCATCAGCGTGCTGCTGATGTGTGGAGACAACAGCTTGCAACAGGAGGTGGTGTTAATATCCATTCCCCCCTCACCAGAGTGGAGGTACTGCTCCTGAGCCTGGTGGCACCTGCCCAACAACAACAGCAGCAGACATACACCATGATGGAGGTTGGAGCCACCCAGCAAGCACACATGGAGCATGCAGGTAACATGGCATATCTGTAGACTACTGTTATCTGTATTGGTAGATCATGCATATGTGAGATGTGGAGTGTGTCATTAAAAGATGTGGAGCCTGCTGTTGTGCAATACTGATCATTAGGAATATAATCCGTAGCCCTGTGAATGTAAACTGTTGTTGCACTGTAAGACTGCAAACACACAGTAGCAATGCCACAGTTGTGGCCACTGACAAACTGTCTCATCTCTATGTAGGTCCCTCTGGGGTGACATCAAGGCAGCTGACAGATGCTGTTGAGTGTGTTCTACATTTATTATTGTAAATAAAAAGTGCATGTCATAGTTAAGGTGTAGGCCATGTACACATGTAACACACCTACCCATAATGCATGCTGTGCATGTTTGGTGTAAGACCACACATCTCACTAATGTGATTAGCTGCCTCAAACACATGCAATACCCAGACCATCTCAAACAAATGTGGCTAGACTGTAGTGACCATTGGATAGGCACGGTTGATACTCAGCATGCACATAACATACACATCTATGTCATGCACAGATCATTTTAACATGCTACACATAAAGGATTCCCAAACCCTCTGTAAAGACACACTCCAGTATCCAAAATCTCATCCACACATTACACATAATATACCTGAAGGGTAGAGGCCTATCATGGGGCATTTAAACACTCTGCAACACACTACACATTCATGTCAGAGAATGCTCCTTACTGGACTCCTTACAAACTCATGTAACAACTGGTTGTGAAATGGTGAATGTAGCCAAGGTAGTACAGTTCCAGTACAGCATGAATAGTGCTGGTTTGGGAAACATTTGTAGCCTTTAGTGACCACATAATGCTTCATGATGATGGCTTATGGTACTATACCCCATCCAGTTATTGTAACCACAGTACTACACATAGCTTTCATTGCTATACACCTTGCTATACACCTTAATGTTGCATGTGTGCACACATATGCACCTTTAAACAATATGCATACCAATCACCATTTGCACAACTGACACATACATATACTGGCATGTCCACAATATGACCTACACTCACCATAAGTACCGTACATTGGGTATGTGTCCGAATGGTATTCCATCAATTATCCATCCACCACTGATGATGTTGTGTGAATACTCATCATGCATGTGCTAAAAATGTGTCTACAATTATTTGCTAAAGACACAGAGGCTGTAATCAGCATTGGATACCTATCTGACACACAGGTACACATCCAGCCATGGTATGTACACCTGTTTGTTATGGTGCACAGTACATTACAGAGTTTTGAATACATGCACAGCAATGTTGTGTCCATGTATGCATTGTGTTCCAGGGGGAGGCCCATCACCTAATAACAAAACACATGCATCAAAGCCATGTATACTGTTAGTAACAAGGACTGTCTACACTTGCACTGCATACTGTTGAACAACACATGACCTGCATGCTGACGTGTATGATATGACTGTTTTGATTGTAATACTGTACCCCACCATCACCTGCTATTGTGTATGTTCTGAGATTGCTAGTGTTGTGTGTGTCTGCTTTAGGGAAGAGTGTATTTTTGTGTGTGTGTATGTGTGCATGTGCGCATGTGTGCTTGTGCGCATGTGCGCATGTGTGCATGTGTGCATGTGGTCTGACATCTTGTTCAGGTCTTAAAGTGTGATTCCTGTTTTCCTCTCACAGGTGCCGAGGTGGGGCTGGTTCAGTACAGCAGGGAACCTGATGTCACTGAGACAGACAGTGATCATGAGGATAGGTGTTTTGAGGCACAGGCAGGTTTGTCAGGGCCTGTTGTTGGACCACCAATTGACAGTACACAAGTCTCCACCCCATCCATGCACACAGTCATACTGCCTGTACATCCATCATCACCATTGCCCTTATCTGAGGGACAGTGTACGGTTGGCACTGGCCAGGACAGTGCGGTATCTATGGCACATGTATCAGGACACAGCAGCCATAGCCAGATGTCTGGAATGGTACCACATAGGCAGATGCCCAAGGGTTCTCATCAGATCACTGCTGGTCATCATGCCCCTGGCAGACGTGGCACACCTCTTTCTACCACACACATATTCCAGGCTGTCATGGAGGCACAGACATGAATGGAGTGGAACACCAGACAGGGACTAAGGGCACAGAGGCCTCATAACACCTCTGTAAATGGCAGTATCCATGACCTAGCAGGTGCCATACGTAATTACACTGAGGTCATTGATAGATGTTGGGGTGAGATATTGGATGTCCTCCACAATGTCATGTCCATGTGTCAGGACAGTGCAGGATAGTTGAGATGTAGATGTGGACATATGCCAGCAACATCAGCAGCTGGAGGTCACCGTGGACATCCAGCAAGTCACAGCCACTCCCGTAGTGCCAGTACCAGCCACAGCAATGTTGGTGGGGGCTGTCCATAGACCATCCTAGAAGACCACATGCACATGGCTCTGGCCAGTCCCAGCAGGGACCTGGATCCAGTGGACATATGTCAACCTCTTAGGATAGTACCCAGTCTGGATTAGTACCTGATACTCTCTGTAGCACCCCTGCCAGGCACAGGTTCCGTATCCATGGCCAGAGATGGTGATCTGTAAAGCCTGCCAGGTACAGTCTGTAGCTGTCTCACAAATCCCCGTATATGGCAGCCACATGGTGGAACTGTGTGCATGCAGACACACACACATAAACCAGAAACCTAGGGCAAACACATACCCTCACACATTACATCAACTTTGGCCCATAACAATACTCATAGCCCTCACACACACACTCACACACACATATGTCGATTGTATGGCTCAGTGTAGGCCTCTGGCAAACCAACAACACACCCTGTGCATATGATGTAACCTGTGCCACCTCCTGTCATCTGTAACATTGATGCAGGAACAGGCTAACATGGTGATGATGCACAGGGTGATTTTAATAAAGTATAGCAATGGTTGGATGTGTAGCATGTTGTCAGCAGTAAAGTGTAATGATATCCTTGAAGGTGTAGCTGAGCAGGCATGATGCATTAAAGCTGTAATTAGCAATGTTGCATTGTTTCCACCAGTGTTTATTCCAATTGTGTTTTGTTTGCCCATGTGCCACTTGGCTGATGTGTGTAGTTGTGTCAGCATGTGTTATACAGTGGAGAGTAAGTGTGGGGTGTGTGCAGCACAGGTCTGCAGGTGTACATTTGTGAACATGGTGGAGGTGCACTTTCTGCATGTACGTGCATATTGGACGCATGGGCAGGGTGACATACCCTGTATTGGCCAGTGTTAACACTCCATACTTTCTATTGGTGGCCAGTATGCATTGTACTACACACATTTTGGAACTTGAGTACACATGTGTGTGTATGACATGGGTTGACACTGTGCTGTGGGTGATGCTGTTGTTGCTATCTGTCATTGGTTTGCATTACTAAGGTTAACACTGTCACAGCTGCATAATCCTTTATTAATGGACACTGTTCACCTACAGGGTTGCATGGACCGTGCTATCACAAACACAAGAAATTATCACTATACAGTAAAAGTGCATTAGTCTCATGGACCCCTGCCATAAACTAAATATATAATAGAAGGTGTGAAGTTGTACCAAAAGAATTACATACCAAGAAGGGATAACCTCTCTGGTCAGTGTCATTGGGAAAATACAATCCCTCAATAAACATACAAGGCAAGCTCCAAAATACAAAATGGCAAGGATTCCAAAGACAACACTAAAGCTTTCTTCAGTGTTGTTAATAATCTACAGGGGAAATATCAGATCGGGTCACAGTTAATGTAAATGGTCACAAAGTACACTTATCTGACTGACGTTACCAATTCCTTGTGAGCCAGTTTGAATGCAGATTTCACCACCCTGTCATTACACAAGGGCCACATTTCCAGACCTGAAGAATGTAAAACCTGATGATTCACAGACACTCTAGTTAAAACATCTCTTTAACAAAGTACACACCACAGTGGCAATGGTACTGGACAGTGTCCCTAGCTGTGTCATACACAAGCTAACATATGAAGTCACCACTCACCTAAATGCTCTGCCCAGATGCAGCCACTCTACAGGTTACATACCTGTGGAATGATACAGGGAAATGGTGTTCACAGTCCACAAGGGTTGACCTACAATGTCTTCTTCTTCTTCTTCTCCTTTCGGATGCTCCCATTAGGGGTCGCGACAGTACATAATTTCTTCCTGGCCTCTGCATCTTGCGCTATCACACCATCCACCTGCATGTCCTCTCTCACCACAGCCATAAACCTCATCTTAGGCATTCCTCTTTTCCTGTTACCTGCCGGCTTCATTCTTAGCATCTATTTCACAATATACTCTGCATCCCTCCTCAGCATATGTACAAACCAACTTAATCCTGCCTATCTGGCATGGTCTACTAACCTTCAAACCTGGCCTGACCCTCTAATATACTTATTCTTAAACCTGTCCACCCTCGTCATACCCAGTGCAAATGTTAACATAAATTGATTAAGAGTAGGACTGCAACAGGTCCTAGAAACTCTCACCCTATAAGCCAGACCAATGTTATCTGGAAGGCTATGGAACACAGCATTATGGAATTCATTAACAGAGACATTATGAACCTGCAAACACTGCACCATACCCACTTAGGTTCTCTAAAGGCCATATCATGGCTCCTACACCTAGTAGACTTCAAGCCACTCAACAAGGCTATAGGTGAGGGAGGGGAGGTCAACACAGCCAAGCTATAACTCACCAGCAAATCATACCCATACCACATACTGGTATTATACATAACCTCAACAGACTGACCATAAACGATTGTTAGATGATGGCTTGACAACTGACGCACAGATGTAGGACACACAGTAACATTTGCAGCCTCCATGTACTATTCTATGCCAGTAACAAGTGGTATTCACCTGCACTCAGTCCTGGAACCACTCCTGTTTGGCATATAACTTTCTTAGGTACAAGCAAACACAGTAGGGATATGTCTGCCCACGTTTGATGACAATGCATACTATGGGCTATACTTTATTCTCCAGATGACACACACATCCTCCAAAAGGGTATCATACAGACAGATACCTGGTGTCAAACTCATGCTGTAAAGCTATAAGCCTAAGAGAGCATAGTTATCCACTTTTAGAAAACAACGTATCCCCAGAGTACCACATAGGTAGTAGCCCCCAAAATGTGGAACAGATACTAATGTATACATAGAGCCATGTGTTAAGTCATCTCTCCTTTGATAATCACATTGCCAAAGAGTTTTGGAAATTCCTCTGTGGAGCACATAAGCAATAAAGGGTTTGCATGCAGAGCCACAGAGGTTGTTGCACACCTATAGTGATTAGTCATCTTTGCCAGACTTTGCTTGCTTTGGAACAGGTTTCAAATATACCTCAAGCATAAACCCTCACTCACAGTCTTCAAGAGAAACCGTGATGAGTGGATGTGAAATGGAAGACGTAGCCCAGGGATCACTGCAGTGGCTAAGCTTGACACAAGCATACAGAAGTGACCTAAGGTCTGGAAAGCACCAGCACACTCTGGCAAAGATAACACATGCGTTCATGGAGAAAGCAGAGTACCCACCTATGAAATACTTGAGGTCACATGTATGTTTCTGGATTTGCCCCACAGCTACCTTACATGTGTAATGTACATACAGTTGTCATTGTGATATGTCATACACTAGAAAAATTAAAACCCACTCTACATTGGCCAACGGTGTCACACACACAGTCGTCAAGTGCAAGATTGAAACTCTTTCCTAACTACATTATGATACTACAGCAGTATGCATTTACACGATGCGCTATACATATTATTGAGATTTCATCTTTCCACAGGTATATTTGTAGGTTGGTGACATCATCAGACTTGACAAAGATAAGTATACAACTTTTAAGGGGTGTGAGTAGTCTCCAAGAAGGTTGCTCCTCTCCTAGGAGGCACACACTCTCCATCGGCAAGTGCAGGATTCAAATCCCTGATGACATTATGATATTACAGCAGTACACATTTACAAGACACGTTACACACATTACTGGGATTTTACCTTTCCACAGGTATATTTGTAGGATGGTGACATCATCAGGCTTAACAAAGATGAGTATAACACTTTTAAGGTGTGTGAGTAGTCTCCAAAAAGGTTGCTTCTCCCCATGGAGACACACACACTCAGCAAGTGCAGGATTCAAACCCTTACCTAACTACATTATGATACTACAGCAGTACACATTTACACAATGTGGTATACACATTACTGGCATTTTATCTTTCTACAGGTATATTTGTAGGATGGTGACATCATCAGACTTGACAAAGATGAGTACACCACTTTTAAGGTGTGTGAGTAGTCTCCAAAAAGGTTGCTCCTCTCCAGGACGACACAAACACTCATACACAGTTGGCAAGTTCAGGATTCAAACCCCTATCTAACTACATTATGATACTACAGCAATACGCATTTACACAACGTGCTATATACATTAACAGGAGTTCCCTTTTCCACAGGTATATTTGTAGGTTGGTGACGTCATCAGACTTGACAAAGTTGAGTATACCACTTTTAAGGGGTGTGAGTAGTCTCCAAAAAGGTTGCTTTTTCCCAGGGAGAGACACACACACTGTTGGCAAGCTCAGGATTCAAACAATTATCTAATTACATTACAATATTACAGCAGTACGCATTTACAAGATGCACTATACACATTACTGTGCTTTCACCTTTCCACAGGTATATTTGTAGGATGGTGACATCATCAGACTTGAAAAAGATGAGTATACCACTTTTAAGGTGTGTGAGTAGTCTTCAAAAAGGTTGTCTTTCCCCAGGGAGACACACACACAGTTGACAAGTGCAGGATTCAAACCCCTACCTAACTGCATTATGATACTACAGTAATACGCTTTCAGACAGCGCACTATACACATTAGTGGGATTTTATCTTTCCACGGGTATATTTGTAGGATGGTGACATCATCAGACTTGACAAAGATGAGTATACCACTTTTAAGGTGTGTGAGCAGTCTCCCAAAAGGTTGCTTTTCAACAGGGAGGCACACACACACTCGGTAAGTGCAGGATTCAAACCCTTCCCTGACTACATTATGATACTACAGCAGTATGCATTTACACGATGCACTGTACACATTCATGGCATTTCACTTTTCCACAGGTATATTTGTAGGATGGTGACATCATCAGATTTGACAAAGATGAGTATACCACTTTTAAGGTGTGTGAGTAGTCTCCATAAAGGTTGCTCTCTCCCCAGGGATAGACACACACACACACACACACACACACACACACACACACACACACACACACACACACACACACACACACACACACACACACACACACACACACACACACACACACACACATACACACACAGTTGGCAAGTGCGGTGTTCTTAATCCAAACTAAGTACATCTTTACACTTCAGCAAGCAATATTGAGTTACAGGGTTTAAAACAGACATTACTTGCTGACAGTCTGCAGAAAGGTTTTTTTCATAGGTTCATAGGTTCATACTAGGCTATCTGCCCAAGGGCATTTATAAGCCTAGCCCATAGTTATTTGGCTTTCGCCACCCCTTTAGTTTGAATAAAACTATGCCTATTATTTTGCTGTGCCTCTGTCAAGCAGTGACACTGAAGTAATCCCTGGGGTATATCTGCGATCCCCCATCCATTGGTCAAGATTCCTCTTGAACAAGGCCAGCGAGGTGCTCTGCCTCACATGTACCGGGATTTTGTTCCACAGCATAGGGAGTCTCTGGGTGATGAATCTGTCCCTCCAGCATGTTCTATTAATAACCGTGTCAAGGTTTAAGTCTCCCGCCCTTGTGGTTCTGAGGGATCTAGATTTGAGGTGAAGCATATTCATCAAATCAGGGTTTGACATGGCCTTATATGTCAGGCACAGGTCACCTCTGAGCAAGTGGTATGAGACTGAATAGAGCTGGAGTTCTTTCAGTCGGGCAGCATAAGACATATTTTTGAGACCCTTTATCCTTTTGGTGAGGAACTTTTGGGGCCTTTCCAGCTGCTGCAGGTGTCTGGTCAGATACATTCCGAATGGGGCATTGTACTCAATCATAGGTCTAATGAGTGATGAGTACAGGGGCGATATCCTCCGTTGATCTAGATGTGAATCCCTTCATGATCAGGTGGGCAATGTAGAAGGTTTTCCTAACTACTTTAGCAACATGAGTGTCAAACGAAAGGCTACTGTCAGCCTGGGTCCCCAGATCCCTGATGACTTCTTCTGTGCTCAGTGGATTGCCACCTATATGGTAGCTAGGGGTAACCTTGTTTTTCCCGAAGGGTATGACTATGCATTTCTTGGCATTTAAGTTTAGGCCATGGCTCTGGCACCAGTTATCCGTTTCTGTGAGGCCCTTCTGAAGGATATCTGTGTCAGATGTGTTTTCGACTATGGCCCAGTTTGCAGTCATCTGCAAACTTTGTCAGCCATAACCCTCCTGTGTTTGCTTGTACTTCAGAAAAGTAGATGCCGAACAAGAATGGACCCAGGACTGAGCCCTGCGGGACACCACTTGTGACAGGCTTTGAGTCTGACATGGCTCCAGCAACTCTGACCCTGTGGGTTCTGTCACTTAGCCAGTTTGCAACCCATCTTGTGATGTATGGGTTTACATTCAAGCTGATGAGTTTTTTGATGATACCTGAGTGGGGTATTGTGTCGAAGGCCTTTGCCAGATCAAGGTAGGCTGTATGGACTGCCTTTCCCTCATCAATGGCCTTGGTGACTGTCTCGAAAAAGTCAACCAAGTTTAAAAGGCATGATCTGCCTTTGACAAAGCCAAACTGGGTTGGATCCAAAGTCTGCAAGTTCCCTATGTCTTTATTTATGAGTTCCATTATGATCCTCTCCATGGCTTTGCAGATAAGGCTTGTCAAGCTAATGGGACGGTAATTTCCAGGGTCGGTGGAGGCACCGCCCTTGTGAAGTGGGACCACAGTCGCCGTCGCCACTCCTTGGGCGTATCCTGAGGTGAGGCTAAGATTAAACAGCTGTCCTAACTGCGGGTTTAATTCCTCATTGAGTTCATGGAGGCCACAGCCGGGGACACCATCCGGTCCCATGCATGCTGTGTTTTTTGCTTTGGAGAGAGCAGTTCTCACCTGGGCGTTGGAGATGTTTGGGTGGCTACAATCCTCTTGTATAGATATCTCTCCTTTGGGGGGCGGGGGAGAAGTTTGCACTGAACCTGTCAGCCAGTATGTTGGCAATGTGTGTAGGTTCAGTAATCTTCACATCATTTTGAACTAATTCTGAGCATATCTGGGAGTTTCCTCCTAGGTTTCTAACATAGCTAAAGAAGGCCTTATGATTGTCTTTTGAATCCTTGGCGATTTTTCTCTCAAAATTTGCCTTGGATGATTTTATGAGAGCTCTTAGTTTTTTACTTATAATGATCAAAGGTGTCTTACCTTTCAAGGATTTTGCTCTATCTTGTAGTAGCTTCCTCCTTTTGTTGTAGAGCTTGTTTATGGCTGGGGTCCACCAGACTGGACGCTTGCCTTTGGTACAAAGAGTCTTAGTTTTGTTTGGGATTGCCTGATCCATGCAGTCCTGTAGGTGCTGGTAGAAGGCATTTGTAAGTGATTCAACGGTTTGAGTAATGTTTATCACTGGCTCAGGGGCCTTAAAGGAGACCACACTAGTTTTTAGAAGTGTGAAGTCGGCTTTTGAGAAGTTTTTCACTGTGGTCTTTTTGTTTCAGGTGGGGCGGCGGATGAGGACCTCCAGCGAGATTAGTTTATGATCTGATCTCACCAGTGAGGGGTATATTTCCGGTGTTGAACATTGTGATCCCATGTTCATGATGATGAGATCAAGTATGTTTTCTCCTCTTGTGGGGATGGTGACTAGTTGTTCCATGGCATTTGAGTTTATGAACTCCAGGAACCTTTGGGCTAGAGTGTTTGGGCTTGAGTAGTGTTCCCAGTCTATATTAGGGTAGTTGAAGTCACCTAGTATGATGGTGTTTGGAGATACATTTATCCCTCCATTGTTTTCAGGAAGGCCATGTGAGGTTCCTGAGTTTGAGAGGGTGGCCTGTAACATGCTACAAATTGCAGAGCAGTCTTGCCTATGGTTAATTGCACCTGGATGGTCTCCGATGCATCGCGGCGTTGCCACCAACCTTGAGGTGTGGGTGTCCTTTATGAATATGGACACCCTCCTTTCTTGGTGTTGTCCGGATTTTGGGGCCGGAACGCATGATATGAGGTGAAACCTGCTAGTGCTGGGGTGCTCTCAGGAGCCTTGAACCAGGTTTCTGTCACAGCACAGACATCGATGTTCTCCATACTGAGAAGGGCCTCGAAAGCGTGCATCTTGAGATTGAGACTTCTGGCATTGAGCAGCATTACCCTTAGTTTTTACTTTTTGTGTTCTAGGGTGGTAGGTTTAGAATTTGAGCCTTGCCTAAAAGGCACTATGGGGTGGCAAGAGCCTTTGCCAATATCCGGAAGCCTAGTGGTGACAGGTGCAAGCCGTCCCTTGCGAAGCAGCGTGGCTTGTCCAGCATGTCATCCCAGGCAAACAGACATTGGATCCCCTTTGAATGACACCATAATTTAAGCCAATTATTAAAGCTGATCATCTTATCACTGTATTGTGGCATCATTCTAGGTGAAGGTAGGATACTGCTCAAGGTCAGGGTCATACCTGCCTGGGCTACATAATCAGAGAGCTTCTCAATGTCTCTTTTCATGTAGTCCAAGGAGGTACGTCTCAGGTCGTTGACACCAGCGTGGACAATGACTGAGTCGTACTTGTACCTGCTGTTGAGAGACCTGAGTGCTTGTGTTATGTGGCGGATTCTAGCTCCCGACAGGCATTTGCTAACCTCAGCAGGCTTATCATACTAGGTGTATTGTGAGTGTATTGTATGCATAGGCCATGACCATATCATATATGGGTTGATGCACCACATGCTGGCACACACAGGGTCAAACCTTGAGTAGCATCTTACCTTCACCTACATGATACTGCAATATAACAATTAATAATTGGCTGAGCTCCTGGTGTCATTCAAAGGGGATCCAGTCTCTGTCTGCCTGTGATGACATGATAGACAAGCCTTGTTGCTTCACTACAGATGGTTTGCACCCGTCACCCCTATGCTTCTGAATACTGGCCAAGGCTCTTGCTGTCCCCATATTACCTTTTTTAGGCAAGGCTCAAAGGTTCATAGGTAGATACTAGGCTATTGGCCCTGGGGCCTATACAAGCCCAGCCAAAAAGGTACCCTGGCTTTTGCCACACAAGAAATTTACCTGGCCTTTTGCCACCCC